>NW_006262339.1:15809570-15872465 GCF_000493195.1 Citrus x clementina | reverse complement strand
CCACTCCAATTTCTGCTAGGATTACCGCCTCATGACCAAAAGCTAAAGCAAACGGGGTTTCCCCGTGGCAGTTTTGTGGGTTGTCCGGTAAGCCCATAACACTCCTGGTAGCTCATCGACCCAAGCTCCCTTCTTCTCTCCCAGTCTAGTTTGCAGGAGTTTCTTTATTACTTTGTTGGCTGCTTCCACCTGTCCGTTTGCTTGGGGGTGTACTAGGGTGCAGAATTTCAGGTCCACCCCCAAGTTTTGGCAAAATTCTCTGAAGTTGTTGTTGTCGAACTGCCTACCATTGTCTGTAATGATGGCATAGGGGATCCCGTATCTGCAGATGATATTCTTCTAAATAAAATCTGTTGTCTTTTTCTCTGTGATTTGACTGAGCACTCCCACTTCTACCCATTTGGTGAAGTAATCTATAGCTACAATTGCATGCGTTGCTGCTCCTCAGCCTTTAGGTAACGGGCCAATCAGGTCAATTCCCCACTTTACAAAAGGCCATGGGGATGACATAGTGGTTAGCCTTTCTGGGGGCTGAGCAGGAACCTTTGAAAAGTTCTGGCAAACCTTGCAGTTTTTTGCCATTCCCTTCATATCCTGGTGCATGGTCGGCCAAAAGTATCCTTGCCGGAGTGCTTTGAAAGCCAAAGTCCTCGCTCTCGAATGGTTGCCACAAATTCCTTCATGAATTTCCCTCAGCACATAATCTGCTTCCTCGTCATCCAAACATCTTAAAAGGGGCAAGGTGAATCCTCGGCGGTAGAGTATCCCATCGAGTAGCGTATACCTTGCTGCCCGACATTTCAACTTCCTTCCTTTCTTTCTGTCCTCCGGTAAGATGCCTTTTCGGATATATGAGAGAATAGGGTCCATCCAGGATTCTTCGGTGCTCACCCGCATTACTTCTGCTTCTTCTCGTATGCTTGGCGAGGTTCTCACTTCCAGTGGAACTGACTTAGGTAATTTTGGATCTGCAATTGCGGCCATTCTGGCCAACATATTTGCTCGGTAATTTTCATTTTAGAATATCTGCCTTATTTCTACCTCTCGGAAGAGCTCAACCATTTGCTTCGCCTTATTCAAATAAAGCCCCAACTTCTCTTCCCCTATTTGGAATTGGTCGCAGAGCTGATTACAGACTAGTTAGGAATCTGCTCGGATTTCTACTCTTTTAGCTCGTAGTGCGTGTGCAAGCCCGAGCCCAGTAATGAAGGCCTCATATTTAGCTTGGTTATTCATAAGCTGGAACTCGAATTTTACTGCATAGGATACCTCGACCCCTTCTGGGCTCCATGTTACAACTCCTACTCCGGATCCCTGTTCACTACGTGACCCATAAACCATTACCAGCCACACCCCCTTTGGATTCTCCTGTTCCACTGGTTGCTCCTCCTAAACTTCTTCCCCTGGTTCAACACGGTCAACCATAAAATCAGCCAGGGCTTGGGCCTTGATTGCTAGGATAGGTCGAACTTGCTCAGCTCCACGGACCACTTTACTAACCGACCAGATGCATCTGATTTTTGGAGCGTCTGTCGAAGGGGTTGGTCAGTCATCACAACTATCGAGTGGGCCTGAAAATATAGTCTGAGCTTGCGTGCTGCTGTTACTAGAGCTAGTGCCCATTTCTCCATCAGTGGGTATCTAGTTTCTGCGTCCACAAGGGCCTTGCTAGTGTAGTATACTAGGTGTTGCTTTCCTTCATCTTCTCTGACTAACACCGAGCTGGTTGCCCATTTAGAGATTGCTAAGTATAAATACAGTTGGTCACCCTCCCTTGGAGTTGATAGCAATGGGGCGCGGGCCAGATATTCCTTCGGCTGCCCGAATGCTTCTTCACATTCTGACGCCCATTTCATCTTCCTTCCTTTCTTTATGGTTTGGAAGGGTGGCATTTATCTGTGGCCCGCGATATGAACCGGTTCAGTGCTGCTAATTTTTCTGTAAGACTTTGCACCTCCTTAACTGTTCGAGGGGACTTCATTTCCATTACTGCCTATATTTTTTCGGGGTTGGCCTCGATCCCTCGGTGGCTCACCAGGAATTCTAAAAATTTACCCTAGCTAACTCTAAATGCACATTTCTCCGGGTTCAGCTTCATTTCATACTTCCTCAGCAATTCAAAAGTCTCTTTCAAGTGCTTCACATGATCCCTCGGTTCTTTAGACTTTGTGATCATATCGTCCACGTATACCTCCATAGTATGACCGATCAGTGGCTTGAAGATTTTATTCACTAACCTTTGATAGGTAGCTCCTGCATTTTTCAGGCCAAAAGACATCACCCTGTAACAAAACAAACCCATATTAGTTATAAAGGTGGTACTCTCCTCGTCCTGCTCATTCATGGGTACTTGATTGTATCCCGAAAAGGCATCCATGAAGCTACGCAGACTATGACCTGCCGTTGAATCCACTAATTGATCTATTTTTGGTAAGGGAAAACTGTCCTTCGGGCATGCCTTATTAAGGTCTGTGAAATCCACACACATTCTCCATTTTCCGTTGGCCTTCTTCACCAGCACTACATTGGAAATCCACTCCGGGTATTTAGCCTCCCTTATAAATCCCGCTTTCAACAGCTTATCCACCTCGGCATTTATGGCCTCGTACCTTTCTTGGTTAAAGCACCTTATTTTCTACCTCACCGGCCTTGCCCCTTTCTTGATTGCCAGTTTGTGACAAGCTATCCTGCGATCAATACCTGGCATGTCCTCATCAGACCAGGGAAATATATCTGCATGGGCCTGTAGGTATTTCACTAGCTCGCCTTTTATACTTCGCCCAATTTTGACCTGACCTTAACCACTCTGCTCGGGTTACACTTGCTTACAATAACCTCCTCCAGCTTCTCAACAGGTTCTTGGTGACCCTTTTTAGAATCTCCTTGGTTACCTAGAGAGGTAACCTGTAGTGTCTCCTTGGCTGCTATAGCGTAACAGCTCCTCGCCATTCTCTGGTCGCCTTTTACTACGCCAACAACTCCGTTTACTTTGAACTTCAGTGCCAGGTAATGTGTGGATACAACGCACTGGCTTACCCTCATGAAAAGTCGTCCTAGTATCATCTGGTAAGGGCTTCTTTCTTCTACCACAACAAAGTCCAGCATCATTGTTCTTTCAAACGACTTTGATCCTACCGTAATTGGAAGTTCGATGATCCCCATAGGGGTTAACCGTCCTCCTCTAAATCCTTTCAAGGATGTATTTGTCCGTTCCAGTTTTAAGTCTGAAATTCCCATATCATCTAGGGCCGACTTAAACAGTATGTCAACCGAGCTGCCCGTGTCCACCAGTATTCGCTGTAATTCTGTACCAGCCATCATTGCCTTAATCACCAGGGCATCCTCATGAGGATATAAAATACTCTCTTCGTCGTCATCTGTCCACATAATGGGAACTTGCCTCACTTTTGTCCTCTTGGCTGCTGGCAAATTGAAAAGCATCTCTTTGCTAGTCATGGCATACCTCCCATAATTCTTTCGTGCCCTATTCGAATCCCCAGCTAATGTTGGCCGTCCTGCTATCACACGGATAGTTGGCTATCCACGTTCCAGGCTCCTCTCAACTCTTTCATCCCACGTATACTGTGATTTAATGACGGAGGACACTCCATCTACATACTCATCCAGTTATCAGTTCCTCACAAAATCCTCCACCTGAATCTTTAGGTCCCGACATTGGCTGATAGTGTGACCATGAGTGTCGTGGAATTTACAGAATCTGCTCTTATCACGTCGGTGAGCAGGTTTTGTTATAGGGGCAGGAGGGTACAGCAGGCCTCGTCCCTCGATCCTCTCGTACAACTCCTCCATAGGGATTTTTAACGGGGTGTATTGTCTATACGCCAAGCTCTGGTCAATCAGCTGGACTGCTCGGCTATCCTGGGTATCATCCCGAGCTGGCATTGAAGGTAGCTGACCGGGTCGTCCAGCTCTGGAGTTGACTGCATGTAGTGCCCTGGGAGCATTGTGATAAGGGTGGGCAGCCAACTACCGAAATTCTCGTTGCCGCTCCGGAGTAGGGGGCGTGGAGGCTGAGCGCAGCTGTGTTGGAACTGTTGTGGTCTCTGAGCTATGGGGTAAGGGCGGGACCGAGCTGATATTCCACCCATTATTGAGGATTCCCCAGCTCGCTTTCCCGACCCGCTCCCGTTCGGGGTTCTCCTTTCTTTTCCTCTCAGCTCCTCTAGTTGTTCACTTTTTATCCTCGCCGATTTCTCCTCTTCTATTTCTATATCTCTCCTCGCCTGCTCATACCCCGCCGAGTAATTCTGCACTAGGGGGCTTCTCAAGTTGTACCATAATCGTCCTATCCTCACGCCCTCTTTTAATCCCCTCAACGCCTGCGGGTGATTGAAAGCTCCCAGATCAAGCACGGCCCGGTGGTATCGTTTTACAAATTCCTGAAGGGATTCATGTTCCTCCTGCTTTATCCCTATCAGCTCCATCATATCGTCCTCTGGGGCTACTGCTCCTCGTAACTGCTTAGCCAATTCTTGGCACATCTACTCATATCCTTTTATACTCCCTCGCGGCAGCTTGCAGTACCACTCTCGGGCTCGTCCCTCTAATGTCAATGGGAACACCCTGCACCTCTGAGCTGGTGTTAACCCCTGAATACCCGTCATGTCGTTGAAGCGTTCAATATGCACCAGTGGGTCATTTCGCCCGGAGTATTTGAGGTCGGGGAAGCGAAAATCTCTTGGGATTACAGTACCCATGATCTCGGCTGATAACGGAGACTCTTCATCTAGCATTATCCTCCAACTCGGGGGCTTTCTCTTGCCCTGAATCTCCTCCATTACCTGTGCCAATCTGCGCACCTCACCCTCCAATTCTATAGCACGGTCAGGATCGTGCACAACTATCTGATCTCGCTCCTGCTCAGTATTCCGCAGCCGCTGTTTGAGCTCTCCTTCATCAACATTGGATCATCGGCCATCAATTTCCAGTACTCGTTCGGAGTAAGGTTGGTCTCTCCCTTCACCCACGCGCTCCCCTGGAACCCGTCCAGCACTTCTATGGGAATGCACCTCGTAGGGTTGGTCTACCGGTGGAGGGATTTCCTCGATTCTACGCCTCCGGAGGCTGGGTTCTGCCTCAACTTCATCTCTCCCCACGGGGATTTCATAATCCCTTCTCCACTCATCCCTCAGCTCATGCAATACGGCCATGAGAGTTTCCATTTGTTTCTCCATCCGTTCCATTCGATCTTGCATCATCCTCTCTCTAGCCTCATTTGCTATCTCTCGAAGAGTGATTGTTTCTCCAGTTTCATTGTCGCCACCTAGGGCATCCTTCCTTGATATATCCATAACCGATTGTTCGCTGCTTCTCCGATGACTACTAATTTGGTGGTAGCTTTTTATCCAGCTCCCCACAGACGGTGCCAAAATGTTGATGCTGAAATCTGCTCGCCCTTTACCCGACTAGATTTTTCACCAACGTTTATATGTTTGATGGAACGATATCACTCTCTCCTTGCCTTAACGATCGCTTGCGTCACTAGGTTGAAATCACCCCTTTTTATCTTGCTAATCCTGTGTTCACAAAGAAATGGATCAGAGACGCCGGTGGTTTTACTGGCGTAAACCCTCCGATGCCTAAGTTAGCACAAGGTGTTTATAGGAAAACGGTTCAATTTAGATTTCAGAATGGCTTACGATTTACTCTCAATTTAGGCAGAAAAACAGTCTAGTTTCAATTCGGCAGAATTTTCCCTTCTCTCTCCATTTTTTCATCCCCTTCTTCATCGATTTCTTCCTCTTTTATAGCCGATGTCCCACGTTTCCGTTCACCCTTCATCCCCCCTTTCTCGGGTAGTGGCAGCCCTCATGGGACTCTAACTGCTACATTGTGGGCAAACATGGGATATCGTGTCTCCCTCAACGGTTTTGGGAAAAGCGCAACTATCGTGATTTTGTGAGATCGTGTTCCCGCTCTTTAGGGAATGGGTATCGGCTCGGTATATGTCTCTGGTTGGTGTACTCCTCTGGCTGGTACTCGCCTATGGGGAATGGGTATCTGCTCGGTATACGTCTCTGGTCGGTGTATTCCTCTGGTTGGTACTCGTCTCTGGTCGGCTCATGTTTGTAGAAAGCTCATTATCAGTGTTCTGCTCGTACTATTTGGCTGAGGTGATCCACCCCAGGGTGGGGATGATGGCATGGCCGAGCTGGTGCTCTTATTTACCTAACATTGACATTTGGCATTAACGAATGCAACATCCTCGTGAAAAGTTTTTGAAAATTTAACTGGAGTAACAACTCATTGATGTATTGAGTTAGAAATAGTCAAAAAATACTCGTATTAACTGTCAAATGGCAAAAAGTTGTAAACTCATTCAATTCTTCCAATAAAATTAATAGTTTTCCTCTTGAGGGAATCTATTGTGACTTATAGAGACCATCTCCAATCTCATCTACTGTAAGATTTAATCACTATGTTATTTTCGACAGTAGCATTAAAAGATAACAATTATTGTTGGTGATTGCCAAATTCTTTTTTTTTTTTGGTCATTCTCAAAACTATGTCAGGATAAGGTTTGAAGATCACGATGACAATTTTTTTGTTTAGCTTTCTCATTTATTTTTAAACTAAGTTAAAATTGAAAAAGAAAGTTAAGTGAAATGGGTGTTCGGTGCTACCTAATGTGCTAGGGCTGGTCAATTTGGTACTCATTCTTTTAGTAAAATTGAATGAAAAATAATCGATTGAATTAGGATCTCAATAGGATTAAAACTCATCTTGATCTCGTCCTGAATCATTAATCGAGATAAAATTTTTCCCCAATCCCTACTAATTTTAAATCAGTTTAAAAAAATGAGTATTAGCCTCGTCCTGAATGGTACAAGATCCCAAAGGATTCTAAAATTTTTGCAAACCCTATTACTAATCTAAAATCAGAGTTTTATAAAGAGAACAATTCACAAATTTCAACTCTTTATCTAACCAAGCCTAATCAAGTCAAATAAACCCTAACAATAATTAAATCATGAAGAAATGACCACCAAACAAGAAGAAAAATGAATATTGAAGAATAAAGATAAAGAAAGAAGATTGAAGTTGAAAAAAAAAATTTACAACTAAATAAACATAGAATCAAAGATTGAAGAATGAGGCCCTTAAAAGATACTAGAATAAAAGATTTGAAACTCTAAAGTGCCAACATTGATATAAAGATTCAAAATGGAAGCCCTAAAAGTAAAGGTCGAAATGTTTCTGTCTTTCTCAATTTTTGAGTTATAATTTTCAATATGTTTGGTATCTCTTAGTTTCTTCACTTCCCTCACTTCATATGGACATGCATGCAAGAGCGAAAAGATTGGGTGTTTGTTTTTTGTTTGTTTTAGATTTGTTAATTTCTTCACTTCAGTTATAATCTGTAAAAAAACGATTGGGTCTTTATTTGTTTATTTTGATTTTTGGGCATTGATGATTTTCATGTATTAAAAATCACGAATTTGGTTTATCTTTAATATAATAGTTCATGGCTGCACTTATTTAATAATTAACAGTTTTTTTCATTATAAGCATGTTAGAGTAGCTATGGAGATTGCTCAATTTTTTATTATTTTTCTTATGCCAATAAATTTTTAATTATTTAATCATATGTTGAATTTAGTAAAAAATATTTATCATTAAGAAGTGCTTTTGTGCAAGGTTTCCATGTTCTGTTTGTTTTATAAATATTTGTTTTTCTAAATGATGTAATTTTGTTCATCTTGTGCTGTTTTATAGTATTAATTTTGTTATTTCTATTTTGTTTGATTTATTAAAGCTATTTTTCATAGGTTAATTAGTGATAAAAGCATAAATATTTTTATAAATTCAATGTGGTTGGCCAACTGTTTCTTTAACTGATTCGATAATTGTTGTTGTAGCTAAAAACATTTACAAAAGTATCAGTAATATTCAATAGATGGTGTTCAATTGCTCAAGGTGTGGATACATTTTCAACATAAATACTTTTTTACTTTAGTTATAATTTGGATGACCTGTGATAAATGGTTCATTGACATGCTAATGTCTTGTTTTATCTTCTTTTATTTTATTTGTGAGAGATGCATGCATGACAATTTTCATTATTTAGTTTATGCTGGGAATGATGTATTGTAAAAATGAAAAAAACATAAAATGGCTATTTTAACACCGATTTTAAGCAAGAAGAATATTGGAAAAATAGACTTTACATAAATCATTCAGAATATTCTGTGTGAGCTCTTCGCAACGAATTATAGAATGTTCAAATTAGTTCTTGGGTGAATGAAAAATTAGATCTCAAAGGGTACTTATTGGTTTTATCTTAAAGATAAAGATCTCTCTACAGGTGTTAGTCTTAATTCTGAATCAATTGGATGTTGTAATAGTTTCAGTTAGAGGAACTAATAAGCATAATAGCAAGAATTAAAAGGCGATGAACATGGTTATTTTCCAAGGGAAATACAACTTAAAAAGCTACTACAAGTGAATGGTTTTAAGATCAATGAATGTGAAAAAAAAGTATATCTGTCAAAGAAATAGAAAATGGCTATGTCATTTTATGTCTCTACATTGATGACATGCTCACTATTAGGAGTGATGACAAAATTGTAAGCTTTTCGAAGAATATGTTGAACTCTAGTTTTAACATGAATGACTTGGTCTAGTTGATGTCAGTTTTAGAATAAAAATGTCAAAGACATCTAACGGACTTATTTTGAGTCAATCACATTATGTGATAAATTCTTGAAAAAGTCAATAAAAATAATTATGTTGTAGTAATAACTCCTTTAGATATAAGTTTGCATCCTACTTAGAATAGAGGCGAGGGTATCACTTAAGTAGAATACTCTAGATCGGTAAGTATGACTTTAAAAGAGTATCACTTCAAAAAAATCAATAAGAATTTGAATAAAGTAAGATTGAAATTGAAACCGACTAGTTTGGTTTGATTCGAGTTCAAAACTTATACCAATCAATATTTCAAATTTTCAATTCCACAACAACTATTTTCCTTTATAAATAAAACATACAATCTATAGTAATTTTCATAAATTATTACCACATTCATGTACCAAATCATTCATCACCATCACAACCAAATCGTGAACCATCAACATTATATAATTTGTATGAAAATTACAATATGCAAAATACAACTATCATTACAGAAATTATAAAGCAAAATTGCTCTGATACCAGTCGGGATCCACTACTTCACAGCACAGGATCCTCGAAGAGGCAAGTGCAGAGCATACTTAGTGCATGGCTCGAAATGAATGATGATGATAGTCTTTTCTTTTCTTATCAGGATTTCAAGAAAGCTAGGAAGGAGTTTAGAAAGCCATAAATTTGCACAAGAAACTTCAAATTTTCTTATTCTTTCAATAAAAGACTCCCCCTATAAATAGAGGAAGGAGCTAAGAAGACGACAAACTTTCTTGACAAGAGCCCGGCAAACACACATGGGCTAAAGTAAAAGTTGGTACAATTATTACAAAAGCAAAAGTAAAAAAACAACTAGTTTCTTGACAAGAGCCCGACAAACACACATGGGCTAAAGTAAAAGTAAAAAAATAACCAGAATTATTACAACATTTTTTAAAGTGCGAGCTTAAAGAAAAAGCTAGGAGATGCTTTTTCAAAAGCTATGAGATGGAGACAAGTTGTCTACATCACTGTCTACTTCATCAAACAGGGACATAGGTTGTCGTGTTGGAGAATTATTAGAAGAGCTGTCATGGGAGTTGACAGGTGTCTTGTTTGGTGGGGCAGAAGAGCTTGATGCAAGGTGAGTGCTTGGAGTCTTTTGCGAAATTTCTGGAAAGAAGAGGAGAGACATGAATTCTTCTCAAGGGTCTTGAGAGTCTTGGAATAAATTGTCTGTGTAGTCCAATCTTTTTTCCTTTATGATGATTCCGCTGGTGGGTGGAGTACTGCTTACACCAGGTGGAGGTAACATGAGAATGTCATGTTGAGGACCTTGTGAGGTGTGCTGGAGAACATGAGAATGCCATGTTGAAGACCTTGTGAGGTGTGCTAGATGAGAGTTGAAGGCGGTTGGTAATGGTTGATATCAAAGAGGAAATTCCTTAAGGTTGAAACAATAGTGGGATCATATTTTAGGAGACAAGAAGTGGGCAAGGTTTTCCATTCATAGAGTTGATTTTGAGTTCAAAAGAGGTTGGTGACAAGATGTTGAAAATAAGGACGGTGGATGATGAAGACTGATGTAAACTGATCGTCTTCACTTGTTGGTATTAAGTGAAGGTGATTCTGGTGGTGAATGCGGGTAAGTTCCTTTCTCCACCAAGGGATGGGAGAAAACCACTCAAGAAGAGTCCATAACAGAGAACTAGCATTCTCAGGTGTGTCAAGATGTTGGCGCATTGCTTGGACTGGAAATACTAGTGTTGTAGCATAGAGAACCGTTATACACCATATGTACCATAACTCATCTTCAGAGATATCCTTAAATGGGCTAACCGAAAATCCTGTAAAAAACAAACAGTCAGGATGAAAATGAATGAAACTATCAGGACTGGTTTGGTGGATTTTAAACATATAGCGATAGACAAATTTTTGAGCGAAGTCTTTAATCTGGTTAAGAGTGGCGAAGGTAAGATTTAAAGGAAAGGATTTATGGATAAGAGGTCGTCATGGCTATGACAGGAAAATATGTCTGAGTGAGAGTTTTGTGCGGTCTGGACAAGAGGTCAGGGAAGAGGTTTTGATTTCCCTTTATATGTTTTATTGAGAAGTTGTTGGTCAATTTTTATAATCAAATGTTATTGATGCCAAAGTTCAAGTGTACACAACAAGTAATGAAGTGATGAATATTCGAGATCGTCTCCACATGGATTGATGTCACTATAAATGCTATAGCAATCATAATAGTGCAATCTAACTTAAGTCCGAAGTTAACAAATGTAAAGTAGGTTCTATTGAAATTGATAATTGTGAGAGAATAAAATAAAACAATGCAGTAATGAAATAAATTAAATTAAATGTGTTTAAGATTTAATTGAGAATATGGTAGTTGAATGATCAAACTCTCTTTATGGGTTGACTGCTTTTCATCAAGTTAACACCAGTTGTTACAGCAATTGCTACAGCATTGAGCAGAATTAATCTACATCCTCAGCTGTCGCGTGTTGGAACTCTCACACCTTTAAGTATATTATCAATGACCAGTTGGAACTCTCACACCCTTAAGTATATTAGCAATGACCAGTTGCTACTCTACCTACGGCATGACCTTATGACCCTTTAGTCTCTCCACCCTACAAGGTGAGTACTTATGTCTAGTTTGTCACAAATCTCAACTTCAAGTATAGCCCTTATGGGATTTAAGATAACTTAATCCAGGAAACTTAAATTAAGATCAAGTATTACTCTAATAATATCCGCTAAGACATGCCCTTTTGCGGCTCTTAACTTGAACTATTAAATGGGTGGTCAATCGAAATAATAGTTATAATAATAGCTACTAGAGTAAAATGCTACAACAATGACATAGCAACTCATAAGAACAGTCAAGAACCCATTAGATTATTTGTCACTCAACTACAAGCAAATCTAGTTCATATTCTGAAAGAGAAAAACAAACATCAACATATTGTTCACGGGTTACATTAGATCAGTAAAAGAAAGAAGAAAGGTATAAGTTGAGAATGGCAAAAAGTAAATCCAAATAACTCTGCGGGGTTTTTCAATGCTGCTGAAGCCGCCCTCTTGAATTCTGATCTTCTTTTTCTTTTTCTCTCTAATGTATTTAATGATAATTCTTTGCCGCCGTTTTATGTGGTGCGCGCCTCCGTTTATAACTAAAAACTAGGGGTAAACAAAAGTCTTAGGCATGCATGAGTTAAATTAGGAAACTGTAGATCGCAATTTTGCAGCTGACCCACGCTAAGTTTTCTCCCTCAGTGCTCCAGGATTGCTACAGCAATGGTTGCTCTAACAACGACTAAAACACTGCACTGTTCTCGGTTGTGCTTAACTTCTTTTGTGGCCATATTCTTTCCTCCTCTTGCTGGTCTAATATCTCAACATCCCTTCATGAATTATAAACTTTTGAAAACCTACAATTATGCACATGTTTTGAGCACAAATTACTTTAATTCAAGCAAAACTTATTAAGACTCACTAAAATGAATGTTTATGAAAAATATAACCAAAATATAATAAAAACACCTCATTTACTCTCTAATTGATCTTGATTTAAGTCTAGAATTGCTGTAATAACTCTCATTTTATAGAGTTATCACACCCCTAAACTTAAACCGTTACTTGTCCTCAAGTAATGACAACATACTAACACTTCACACAAACAATCATGCAACACACAACTTAGTTCTTTTATCAAATTTGCAAGGATTCTTCCACCTTCAGATCACAAACCCAATCATGCAAAATGACCATAGTAAGTCAGTTCTAGATTTAAGATTCCTTCTGTCCACAGTGTGTGTGTGTTACTTTGATTGAATTCCAGAGATGCTACAACATTACCAAGATATTGCATGTAATTCAGTAGTAGCACAATTTTATTCATATATGGGTAGCATAAATCTCTCATACTCAAATTGTGATGTCTTTAAGAATGAAAACTTGAGAGTATTCAACCTCCTCACTATAACATTTATTTTTCATGTGAATGCCAATCAATTGTAATGATGACACCCAATTACTCAAACCATGCACAGATCAGAGCTGCTGTAGCAATATCTGTAACATAATCTTATCTAGAGATATCTTTTACTCAAGGCTGAACATGGGGTTCATGAACAGACCTGGCTACTCAATATCCTAGACAGAGAACTTCCTTGTATTATTGTCTCACTTTTCTCTTTTTTTTTATAACAGCAAAGGTAATTGCTATAGCACTGCTCATAACTCTTGTTGCCTTTGAACGCAACTTTGCAGAATTTATTTCATAGCTAGCACTGTCAATCAAACTTTTCCCCCTCATACTTAAGATCTTTTCTATTCTTTTGTTTCTGCTACAACAGTCTCATAAAACTCCACTAAAGTGTAAGTGTAAGGACAGAATTTCACTCTCCATCTATTATTGTCTCTACTCGGCATTCTTATAATCACCCATTAACACTCAATTTATCTTCATTAGTATTTCAAATTCATACACAAATATTAGATATCAGAGCTTCACACAACACATATATAAACACATATCAAAGCACTCAGATATACATCCCCCCCAAACTGAAAAGGTGATGTGTCCTCACAAGCACACAACAGCAAAGGCACACAATTAGACAAGGACATGGAGGAGAGCATTCGAAAAATACCACACAAATTGAAAACATAATGAAAGAAAAGTTTTTCAAAATTAAATAAATTGACTAGCAAGAAGGGGGTACTCCCCTATTGTTTGGGTATTGCTGCAACATGGTGGGATGACATCAGCGCTTCTTGGATGCACTGCGCATCTTATCCTTTGGGGAAGCTTGTGGGGAGGTAGCTGACAACGGCTTTGTCTTTTTCTTCAATGGGTTGGTGGGAGGAGTTGCGGCTGGGGCAGCTTGCTTGGTTGACACTGATCTGGTCCTTTTTGGTTCTGTTGAGGCTGCTGTAGCAGTGCCTCCAGAAGTGCTACCCTTTCTTTTGCTGGATCCTCTTGGACTAGCACGAACAGGGTTGTTAGGAGTGGACTGTGGAGGAGCTGGGGTTAGTGCATCAGCTGCTTGTCCCTCAGCTGTGATGGCGGCAATAATGTCAAGTAGCTGCTGGGCTTCTGTGGGTGTACGCGTGACTTTGGTTACTGCAGCTTCCAGTTCTGCATCGACTTGCTTGACTTCATCTTCGGAGGCAAGAGGGGTTGCTATTTTTTCCTTGCCCTTTCTTGAAATGACTGGAATGGGGGGCTCCTCCTCAGGTTCATTCTCTTCCTCTTCTTGGATGATGTGCCTTTTCCTGGTTTTAGAAGAGGTCCTAACTGGGGGTTCCTCACGTTCTTTCTTAGAATCTTTCTTTACCTCTGTGGGTGAGCTGTCAGTCGTAGACTTGTCACCTTCTTCCTCAGGTTGATCAGATGGTTCAGCTTCTGAGTCAGCCTCTGCTTGTGGGTCTGTTGCAGCTTCTGCTTTTGGTTCATCTGTGTCAGTGGCTTATTCACTGACTTCTGCTGGAGCATCTGTGGTGTTGGTGTCAAAATTGTACTGCTGGAGCAATGAATCAGGAAAATTCATGTAGAGAGCAAATTGGAGTAGGTGGCTGTCCAGGTGCTGTAAATAGCTCCAAAACCAATCGTTTTCCCTCTGTTGAGCCGCAGCACATTGAGTGATACTGGTGCTTAGTGCCTGGATTGTCTGTTCTAAACTAATAGCTCGCCTCGCTCTTATTATAGCAGCTGGTTCAGTTGTTGCTCTAGCACTTTCACCAGTAATTCTCTCAATGGTGCGTGCGGTAAGGGCACCATCATTCTTGACACGTTCATCCTTTACATCAAGACGAACACCTGATACTACACAGATGCTGGTGATGAGTGAAGGAAATAGCAAGGCAGCAACTTTGGGTTTCTTTATGGCACAATCTCTGATTTCTTTTTCGATAATGCTTCCGACATCAATGGGAAGCCCTCGAACAATAGCATATAATAAAACCAACCTTTCTTGTGAAACAGTAGTAGTGTGGGTGGTTGGCATAAGCTTGGATTTCAGAAATTTCATCCATACCTTAGCAATAGATTTTAAATCTATCCTGTTAATTACATGTCTTTCCTCATTAACCCACGATGCCCCCTCTACTGTAAGAGTTGTGAAGATGGTGTTCTATCTTTTCGGGGTCAATTTGTCAAGCAACTTGGCATACTCACAATTAATTTCAGCAGGTAAATTATAAAAAGCATTTATAACTCGAGAGTCTAATGGAACAAGTGTGTTTCTTACCCAAATGTTGTGCTGACCAGGGCTTACCAAATTGGCGTAAAATTCTTTGACTACTAGCAGTACAGGATCTCGAGGGTGGTTGTAAAACTCTAACCACCCACGCTTTGCTGCAGTATTGTGTATTCTTAGCACAATTCCGGTGAGTGGCTTTGAAAATTGAAACCTTTTTTTCTTCTATAATCTTGCGCGGTTCAATGAATTCTTCATATTTTTCTTCCGCGTGATAACTCTGGAAGCGTAAAGGATCTTTGCATTGGCTGGCTATTCTCTTATACCTTGGCATTGTTATAACAGTAACAATTCAAAGGTAATATGCCTAAGAGTAAAATGAGAAAATGGTGGTAAGAATTATTGGAGTCGTGCTTGCGAAGGAGAGAAGAAATAATGTCGTAGGTCACTACGCACAGTAATTCCCTTTTATAGTTGAATTTAAATGAAGATAAATTCGGTAGCGAAAGATAAATTAGGGAAGAAAATATTTTGAATATAATGAGTATATCCCATAAAAATAGGCAAGAGAAATTAATGCATTAATTGTAGAGATTTTTTCTTCCTCAATTTCTATCCAAATCCATGCATCCATCTGTCATGATTTATCTCCAACGGTAAGTGAGAGGCTCCAATTTTTAAGTTACTGTAATGGTAATATTGGTTCCTGCAGCACCCAATTATTTGCTCTAGCAACGGTTACATACTCTACTCCAATAACGTCTGACACGTGGTTTGCCTCTATACTCTGTCACAATACAACCCCAATTGTCAATAAGGAATTCATTTGTCACACATACTTCCCTCAAAATCGAAAACCAATTCTAAAAAATTTAAAATAAAGATATAGAATGATAACAAAAGTAAAAAGTTTAATAATGCGAAAGAATAAAAATAAATAGCCAGAAGTAACTAACAAAATTAAAATAAACTAAAAGAAAGAGTCTTCAAAAAAACCAGAGAGGATCAAGCTCGGTTTGAAGTGGCTGCCTCCATAATGTGTTGCCTCCCATTGAGCACTTGATTTAAGGTCCTTCAGTCTGACCTTCTTTCACTACTCAATAGCTTGGTTCTTTAAGGAGTAAGACCTCCTTTGAACAATCTGCCACTGGGCGTATGTAATGCTTAACCCTGTGTCCATTAACTTTAAATTCTTGACCTATTTGTTCATCTAGAAGATCAATAGCCCCATGAGGATAAATTCTGAGTAGCTTAAAAGGTCCAAACCATCGAGATTTTAGTTTTCCTAAAAATAATCTTAGTCTTGTATTTTGGAGTAGCACTAGTTGACCAGGGCTGAATTTCCTGTTTTGGATATGGTTGTCGTGCCAGTGTTTTGTCCTCTCTTTATAGATTCTTGCATTTTCATATGAGAACAGCCGTAATTCATCAAGCTCACAGAGTTGAAGCTTTCTTTGCTCTGCTGCAGCATGTATATCCCAATTTAATTGCTTCAGTGCCCAGTGTGCTTTATGCTCTACCTCAAGTGGTAAGTGACAAGCCTTCCCATAAACAATTTGGTAGGGAGACATGCCAAGTAGTGTTTTGTATGTTGTTCTGTAGGCCCATAGGGAGTCATGTAACCGCAAGGACCAATCCTTCATTGATGGGTTTACCACTTTTCTAAGATCTTTTTAATTTCTCTATTGGACATTTTTGCCTGACCATTAGATTGTGGGTGATATGTTGTTGCTACTTTATGCCTGACTCCATATTTTACCATAGCTGCAGCAAATACTTTGTTGCAAAAATGAGTCCTCTTATCACTAATAATTGCTCTAGGAGTGCCAAACCTGGAAAAAATGTTTTTTTGAAGAAAGTCCACCACTGTTTTAGCATCATTGGTAGGTAATGCTACAGCTTCTACCCACTTGGAGACATAATCCACAGTAACAAGGATATATAAGTTCCCAAAGGATGGTGGAAAAGGTCCCATGAAATCGATTCCCCAGACATCAAAAACTTCCACTTCCAGAATGTTTGTCAATGGCATTTCATGTCTTTTAGTTATGTTCTCTGTTCTTTGACACTTGTCACAACATTTAACAAATTCATAAGCATCTTTAAAAATAGAAGGCCAGTAATAACCTGATTGCAGAACTTTAGCAGCTATTCTGTGACTACCAAAATGTCCTCTATATGCTGCAGCATGACATGACTCTAGTATGTGGGGAATTTCTCCCTCTGAAGCACATTTATATATTACTTTATCTAAGCATAACTTATATAAATATGGGTCATCCCACTGGTAGCTTCTAGCATCATGAAGAAATTTTTTTTTCTCCTGAAACTTCAACTCAGGTGGTAGCAACCCACTTACTAAGTAGTTAGCAAAATCTGCATACCATGGAGATCCTGATTGCTGCAGCATCTGTGCTTGCTGTACTACCAACATCTGTTCATCAGGAAAATTTTTAGTGATGTCCTTTCTTGTCAATGTACTTGTGTCTGCTTCCAGCCTCGACAGGTGGTCTGCTACTTGATTCTCAGTCCCCTTTCTATCTTTAATTTCCAAATCAAACTCCTAAAGCAATAAGATCCATCTGATTAATCTTGGTTTGACATCCTTTTTTGAAATTAAGTACTTGCTGGCTGCATGGTCTGTGTATACGGTCACTTTAGTACCCACCAAGTAAGCTATGAATTTATCAAAAGCAAATACTACTGCTAGCAACTCTTTCTCTGTAGTGGTGTAATTAATTTGAGTTTGAGTAAGAGTTTTGCTTGCATAGTATATGGAGTGAAAAACCTTATCCTTTCTCTGCCCTAATACTGCTCCAACAGAATGGCCAGTGGCATCACACATCAGTTCAAATGGTAGAGTCCAATCTAGTGATATAACCACTAGTTCAGTGATCAGAGCTTTCTTTAATTCTCCAAAGGCTTAAAGACAATCTTTGTCAAAGTGAAAAGGCTTGTCATGTTCCAGCAATGAACATAATGGTTTAGCTACCTTGGAAAAATCCTTAATGAATCTTCTGTAAAATCTAGCATGACCTAAAAAACTCCTAATACCCTTTATTGAAGTGAGAGGTGGTAATTTATCTATTACTTCTATCTTAGCTTTGTCTACCACAATGCCATTCTTGGACACCTTATGACCCAATACTATGCCTTCTTGCACCATGAAATGACACTTTTCCCAATTGAGAACTAAGTTAGTCATCTCACATCTTTTAAGAACTTTTTCCAAGTTGTGTAAAAAATCATTATCGTAAAGATAAAATCTTGGGTCACATATCAATTTGGCTTGGCTCATGTACGCTCACGTCTCTTATGTACACTAATGCCATCCAAATTTAAGTTATCTAGCCTCAGTTTCTTTTGCCACTTTTTTTATATTATGTACAAGAATAATAGTATTAAAATTAAACTTGTGCTTGTAACAGTTAAACCAATTACATTCTAATATAGTTATTGTAATTAGAGGTAGGCAAATGGTTCGATTTTTGTCGAATTGAATCGAACCGAACTGAAATTTCCTAGTTTGGTTTGATTCCAATTCTAAAGGGAAAAATTGAATGGGTTATAAAATTGAGGAATCGATTGATTTATGTTTGGTTCGGTCCAAAACTGAACTGAATCGACAAACTGATTAGTTCTTCCACTTAAGGCTAAAAAATATAAATAAATAAAGAATTTATAAATCTGTAATCACACACACATAATCAACACCCTCCCCATCCCTCTTTTATGCCAGTCGAGACACACACTTACCATCTCTCTCTCACTCCATCTCTCTTAAACCAACATTCACACCCTTACCATCTCTCTCCTCATCTTGCACCGACAAATATACATACCATCCACCCTCTCACTTATCAGCCACCCTTTCGCCATTCATTTCGCTACGATACTACTGTCATCGCAGTTGCAACCAGCCTATTATAGTTCATCTCGTTTCTTTTTTCAGCCTAACCTCTAGTTCATCACGTTCGTGTCAGTCTCGCCTCTGGTTTTGATGAGATTGAGGACAAAACTATCACAAGCACGTGGGATAAGGTATATTCAATTCCTATTCAAGTTCCTGTAGGACTCGTCCCAAAAGCTTGAGCAAAAAAATTCAAAGAAGCACTTAATTGGTTGATTCAAGTAACTTGGGCTCAATCAAATTCAGGAAGTCCCCTTGAAGGAATCGCACATGATAAATGCATGATTCAGGCTCTTGAAGTTTCCAAATAATCACTTCCTTGAAATAGGAAATTGCCTTGCACATTATGGTAGGAAAATATATTATTTTTCTTTTTCAGATACTTTCCTATTTCTTGAAAAGGCTAGTGGAGAAACAAATTAGTTATTTCTCTTTTAATTGCTGAGTTTCCATTTTAATTGATGTAAGAAATTTAAGCCGATTAGGATTCTGATTTGATTTAGATTCTTTCATATTCCCTTAGATTAGGATTCTAATTTGATTTAGATTCTTTCCTTATTTTCTTTAGATTAGGATTTCAATTTGATTTCGGTTTAGGATTTATTTAAAAAAATTCTTGTAATCAACCCTATATAATGTACTCGCATCCAATAAATAGAGATAGATCAATTTTGATGCAATTGGTAAGAGAATTAATTCTCTTTTGTTCTTAAACTAACTCTTTGAACTTATTGGATTTCCGTGGTGTTCAAACTCTTGACTTATCAATCATATCATCCATAGATGATCGTGGCGTCCTCACATACCAATGTTCATGCTTTCATTGACTATCGGGTTGCGGTTCCATTCAATTCTAGGTTTAGATTCGATCTTGGAGACTAAATTCATTTTGGTACCAGAGCTTAGGCACCAAGGTCAGATTCATCTATCTTAATTATTTGTCATTCTTGTTTTAGATTTTTCATTCTTGTTTGAGATTTTTCATTCAGTGCCACGTGAGCAGTATCACATAAATAGTGCCACATGAATAGTATTTTTAGGGTTTTTTTTTATCAATTTTGCATCCTTGTGGTTTAATTCTCCTTAAATTTGTAAATTTTACGTATTCCTTTCCCTAAAAAAAATTCAAAAGAAAATGAGGGAAACAAAGAAGCAAGAGAAGAAGGAAGAGCATAGTGAGAAAAAAAAATTCTCGATCTTTGCTTAAAATCTTTTGTTCGTTTTCCATTATTAGTGTCTTTAAGATTCCAAAATTGGTTTTACCCCATAGGTGAAGATTTTTGCCCGAAATTTTGGTAATTTGTGCTTCCAAAACCCGGTCGTACATATCCATTGTTTTGTTGCTATTGAAATTCGAGTCTCCTTGGTGTAATCTTGTGAATTGCTATCGAAATCTTGATATTGGTTTTATTAATTTGATAATAACCAGGTGAGTATTATTACGAGTGGAAAAAGCCAAAAGAGTGTGAACATACCAGAGGGTAAAAGCCAATAAATTTGAATAAGACACGAGTGGAATTGAGTGAATCATTTTCTTGAGTGAAACACATAAGGGAGTAAGGTGAGGTCTTTTTACATTGTTTCTAACTTTTTTTTTTTGGAGATGTTAGCCATGGCTCAAAACCCAAAACGAAACACAAATAAAGAGAATCAATCCGTGACTACTAAGAATTTACAAATTCGCTGCATTGATGGGAGAGATGAGAAGGATGATGAGGGCTGAATTAGAGCACATACACGAGGGTTTGGATCAAGTAGAGAACACACGTTCGAGGCTGTCATAACCCATTCCCCAAGCACGAGTGAGGGAGAGAGCTCTGGCTAGAGGAGAGATTGATGCCTATTATAGGGATGAGTATGATGAAAGAGAGGACTTAGTGGGTAGCTATAGGAGATGTGGACGAGATAGGAGAGCTAGGAGAGCTAGGAATAGGGATGATGGTTTAAGTGGCATAAAGATGAAGATCCTATATTTTCAAGTTAAATCTGACCCGGAAGCATACCTTGAGTTTTCTGACTATGTTGTTACTTGATGGGATCAACTTGTTATGAGTAGGAGGTAGAATAGGGATTGTCTAGTTGAAACATAGGATGAAATAAAATCGGTTACGAGAAGACGTTTCATACCTAACCATTACTATCGAGACTTGTACCAAAAATTACAAATTCTTACACAAGGTAGTCGAAGCGTGGAGGATTATTACAAAGAAATTGAGATTGCCATGATTAGAGCAAATATGTTAGAAAATAGAGAAGCTACCATGGCACAATTCTTAAATGGCCTTAATTGAGAAATTACAAATATAGTTGAGTTGCAACACTATGTAGAGATTAAGGAGGTGGTCCAAAAAGCTATTAAGATTGAGTAGCAACTCAAGAGGACGGGTAACACCCATACAGTCCTAAGCTCGAGTTCCACTCCTTGGAAGCCGAGCTGTGTGAAGCGAAAAGAGAGGCCACAAGCATCTACTTCTCCTAAGCTGAGATCCGAGCCCTCCAAGCATGATTCACAAGGTAACACCATGAATCTGACTATTAGGAATCGTAACATTAAGTATTTTAAATGTCAAGGCAAGGAACATATAGCAAGTGAATGTGTGAATAAAAGAGTTATGGTGCTGCGGGATAATGGTAAGATTGTGACTGAAGATAAAACAAAAGAAAATGAGATGCCACCATTGGAGGACATCGAAGATTAAGAGTATGACCCTTAGGGAATTGACTTTAGTAGTTAGGGGAGCTTTGAATGTGCAAATAAAGGAAGACGAAGTAGTGTAGTGAGAAAATATTTTCCCTACTAGGTGCTATGTTCAAGATAAAGTATGTAGTATGATTATTGATGGAGGAAGTTGTACTAATGTTGCTAGTACTATCATGGTGGAGAAGTTAAGGCTTCCGACACTTAAACACACACGGCTATACAGACTACAGTGGTTGATTGACAATGGTGAGGTAAAAGTGAACAAGTAGGTACTAATGAATTTTCAGATTGGCAAGTATGAGAAAATGTGTTATGTGATGTAGTACTAATGCAGGCTGGACACTTGTTACTTGGGATGCCTTAACAATTTGAAAGACATGTAAAGCATGATGGCTTCACCAACAAATATTCATTTGTATTTAATCACCACAACATCACTCTTGTTCCATTGATGCTAAAGCAGGTTTATGGAGACCAAGTGAGTCTACAGAGAGAGAGTGATCAAAAGAAAGAGAGTGTGCAAAAGAAAAAGAAAGAAAAAGAGAATGAAAATCATAAAAAGATCGAGAAAAATGAGAGAGAAAAGCCAAGAAAAATGCAGCCACTGAGAGAAAATCAGAGGGAAAACAAAAGAATTTCTATGCAAGAGCGAGTGAGATAAAAAAATGTTGTTCTCACATCAGCCAATTATTGTACTTTTATACAAAGAAGCATTTTTAAATACTAACGAACTTGACCCTGCTTTGACTAGTTCTATTACTTCTCTCTTTTAAGAATATGAGGATGTCTTTTCGAGGAAACACCACATGGTTTACCTTCAATTCGAGGGATTGAGCATCAGATTGATTTTGTAGTTGGTGCAACCATTCTAAATTGACCAGCCTATAGGAGTAACCCGGAGGAGACAAAGGAACTTCAAAGGCAAGTTAATGAATTGATGAAAAATGGGTACATGAGAGAAAGCATGAGCCCATGTGCGGTTAAGATTTTATTAGTTGTTAAGAAATATGGAACGTGGAGGATGTGTGTTGACTGTCGAGCCATCAACAATATAATAGTAAAGTATCGACATCTTACTCTTGGGCTAGATGATATGCTTGATGAATTGCATGGGTCTTGTGTATTTTCTAAAATTGACCTGAAAAATTGATATCATCATATTAGAATGAAATAAGGATATGAATGGAAAACTGCCTTTAAAACAAAATATGGTTTGTATGAATGGCTAGTCATGCCTTTTGGTTTAATTAATGCCCCGAGCACTTTTTTAAGACTTATGAATCATGTTTTGCGAGCTTTTATTGGCAAATTTGTTGTTGTTTATTTTGATGATATCCTCATATATAGCAAAAATTTTGGACGAACATGTAGTACATTTGAAATCTGTTTTAGATGTGCTTAGGAAGGAAAAGTTGTTTGCTAATCTAAAGAAGTGTACTATTGCGTCAATAAACATGTCTTTCTAGGATTTGTTATGAGTGCACATGGTATACATGTTGATGAGGATAAGGTACGTGCAATCCATGAGTGGCTGAGTCCTACAAGTGTAACTAATGTGAGAAGCTTTCATGGGCTCGCTAGTTTCTTTTGGCGATTTGTGAAAGACTTTATTACATTGGTCATACCATTTACTAAAGTAATAAAAAAAGACGTTGGATTCAAGCGGGAAGAAGATCAAGAGAAAGCTTTTCAAATAAATAAGCAAAAGCTAACAATGCTCTCTTTCTATCATTGCAGGAAGAATGACCAATTGCTTACTTTAGTGAGAAACTAAGTGGGTTAGCCTTAAACTACCCTACTTACGATAAGGAGTTATATGCATTGGATTGAGCGTTAGAAACGTGGCAGCACTACCTATGGCCTAGGGAGTTCATGATTCACACCAATCATGAGTCCTTGACACACCTTAAGGCCAACACAAGATGAACAAGAGGCATACTCGATGGATAGAATCCATAGAGATGTTTCTATATGTCATTTGTTACAAGCAAAGTAAGGAAAACATTGTTGCATATGCGCTTTCCTGCAGGTATGTCTTAATCTCGACAGTTAATGCTAAATTGCTTGGTTTTGAAAATATTAAAGAATTGTATGCTGATGACCATGATTTTAGTGTTGAATACCAGGCTTGTGAAAAGATCGCAGTTGTTAAGTACTTTAAGAAAGATGGTTACTTATTTTGAGGGAATAAATTATTTGTGCCTAATTGTTCTTTAAGAGATTTGTTAGTCAGAGAATTCCATGGAGAAGTGTTGTTGGGGCAATTTGGAGCTATAAAGACTTTAGCAGTTTTATAGGAACACCTTTATTGGCCACATATGAAACGCGATGTTGAGAGACTTTGTGGTAGATGTGATACAAACCTTGTCGAGAACTGACATGACTCGAATCAATTTAGTCCTCAAGATCGAATCTAAACAAGGAATTGAATGGAACTTCGACCCAATGCTTAATAAAAGCACGAACCTTGGTATGTGAAGACGCCATAATCAGCTATAGATGTTCTGATTAATAAGTCAAGAGTTTAAACGCCACGAAAATTCGATAAGTTTAAAGAGTTTGTAAAGCATCAAAGAGAATTAACCCCCTCACTAATTGCATCAAAAACTTATCTCTGTTTATTGGATACGAGTACATTATATAGGGTTGGTTACAAGAATTTTTGGAAATAAATCCTAAACTAAAAATCAAATTTGAATATGAATTTTCCCTAATATGAAAGAATCTAAATCAAATCAGAATCCTAATCTAAGTAAATAGGAAAGAATCTAAATCAAATCAGGATCCTAATTGGCTTAAATGCCTTACATCAATTAAAATGGAAACTAGGCGATTAAAATAGAAATAATTGATTTGTTTCCCTCATAGCCTCCTCAAGAAATGGAAAAGTATCTGAAAAAGGAAAATAAGATATTTTCCTGCCATAATGTGCAAGCCAACTCCCTATTTCATGGAAGTGATTATTTGGAAACTTTAAAAGCCTGAATCATGCATTTATCATATGCGATTCCTTCAATGGGCCTCCACGAATTTGATTAAGCCCAAATTGCTTGAATCAATCCATTAAGCGCTTCTTTAAATTTCTTTACTCAAGCTCTTGTAACAAGTCCGATAGGAACTTGCATAGAATCTGAATATGCCTCGTCCCACGTGCTTGTGATATTTATCCTTAATATAATCATTTCCCTCCTCTTGAAGAGGATTTGTCCTTAAATCATCACCTACATCAAAAGGACTCAAATCAGAAACATTAAAAATAGCACTTACATTGTACTCACCAGTCAAATCCAGTTTGTATGCATTGTCATTGATTCATTCCAAAACTTGGAATGGGTCATCCCCTCAAGGTAATAACTTAGATTTCCTTCATTCCGAAAATCGTTCCTTGCGTATGTGTAACCACACCCAATCGTTGGGTTCAAAGACTAGCTTATGTGACCCTTTGTTGGCTTGTTTAGCATATTGCTTAGTTCTCCACTCAATGTTGAACTTCGCCCTCTCGTGTATCTGTTTAAAAATTTCAACCTTTTTCTTGCTGTTTAAGTTAACACGCTCAAAAACAGGTAATGGATTTAAATCCAATGGGGTTAAAAAATTAAAACCATAAACGATTTCAAACGACAAATACTTAGTAGCAGAATGAACGGAATGATTATAAGCAAACTCAACATGTGGTAAACAATCTTCCCAAGTTTTGATGTTCTTTTTAATGATAGCTCGCAACAGAGTAGATAAAGTTCTATTTACAACTTTTGTTTGACCATCAGTTTAAAGGTGGCAAGTAGTTGAAAAAAATAACTTAGTTACTAACTTAGCCCATAATGTTTTCCAAAAGTAACTTAAAAACTTAACATCCCTATCAGAAACAATTGTCCTGTGCATATCATGCAACCTTACAATCTCCCTAAAGAATAAGTCAGCGACATTAGAAGCATCATCCGTTTTGTGGCATGGAATGAAATGTGCCATCTTTGAAAATCTATCTACAACCACAAAAATTGAGTCTTTCCATTGTTTAGACCTAGGTAAACCTAGCACAAAATCCATCGAAACATCAGTCTAAGGTGCATTAGGTATTGGCAAAGGGGTGTATAAGCCAGAAGGTTGCACTTTCAATTTGGCTTGCCAACAAGTGTCACATTTACCACAAAGTCTTTCAACATCTCGTTTCATATGTGGCCAACAGAAGTGTTCTTGTAAAACTGCTAGTCTTTACAACTTCAAAATACCATATTAACCCTCCTCCATGCGATTCTCTCACTAACAAATCTCTCAAAGAACAGTTAGGCACACATAGTTTATTCTCCCGAAATAAGTAGCCATCATGCCTAAAGTATTTACCGACTGCGATCTTTTTACAAGCTCGATATTCAACACTAAAATCATAGTCATCAGCATACAATTCCTTAAATGCTCAAAACCAAGTAGGTTAGCATTATGTGTTGAGATTAAGACATATCTGCGGGAAAGCGCATCTGCAACAACGTTTTCCTTACCTTGCTTGTAACGAATGACATATGAAAATGTCTCTATGAATTCTACCCGTGGAGCATGTCTCTTGTTCAGCTTGTGTTGGTCTTTAAGGTGTTTCAAGGACTCATGATCGGTGTGAATCACGAAATCCTTAGCACATAGATAGTGCTACCACATTTCTAATGCTCGAACCAATGTAAACAACTCCTTATCATAAGTAGGGTAGTTTAAGGCTACCCCACTTAGGTTTTCACTAAAGTAAGCAATTGGTCGTCCCTCTTGTAGTAGGACTACGCCAATACCAATACCTAAGGCATCGCATTCAATTTCAAATGTTTTGTTAAAGTTAGGCAAAGACAATAAGAGAGCATTGGTCAGCTTTTCTTAATCATTTGAAATGCCTTCTTTTAGGCTTCTCCCCACTTGAATCCAACATCTTTTTTTATTATTTCAGTAAGCGGTACGGCTAATGTGCTAGAGTCTTTCCAAAATCGTCGGTAGAAACTAGCAAGCCTATGAAAGCTTCTCACACTACTTACACTTGTGGGACTCGACCACTCTTGGATTGCACATACCTTTTCCTCATCAACCTGTATACCTTGTGAACTCACAACAAATCCTAGAAACGCAAGTTTATTTGTGCAAAAAGTACACTTCTTTAGATTAGCAAACAAAATTTCTTTTCTAAGCACATCTAAAACAGACTTCAAATGTACTACATGATCGTTTATCTTTTTGCTATAAATGAGGATATCATCAAAATAAACAACAACAAACTTGCCAATAAACGCTTGCAAGACATGATTCATAAGTCTCATAAAAGTGCTCGAGGCATTAGTTAGACCAAAAAGCATGACTAACCATATTTTGTTTTAAAGGCAGTTTTCCATTCATCTCATTCTTTTATTCTAATATGATGATATCCACTTTTCAAATCAATTTTAGAAAATACACAAGACCCATGTAATTCATCAAATATATGATCTAGCCTAGGAATGGGATGTCAACATTTTACCGTCATATTATTGATGGCTCGACAATCAACACACATCCTCCACGTCTCATTCTTCTTAGGAACTAATAAAACGGGAACTGCACATGGACTCATGCTTTCTCTCACGTATCCTTTTTCCATAAATTCATTAACCTACCTTTGAAGTTCTTTGGTCTCCTCTGGGTTGCTCTTATAGGCTGGTCTATTTGGAATTGCTACACTGGGCACAAAATCAATTTGATGCTCAATCCCTCGGATTGGAGATAAACCATGTGGTGCTTCCTCGTGAAAGACATCGTCATACTCCTGCAAAAGAGAAATAATAGAGATAGACAAAGTAAGGTCAAATTCGTTAGTGTTAAAAAATGCATCTTTGTACAAAAGTACAATCATCGGCTGATGTGAAAACAACGCTTTTTTTTTTTTATCTCACTCACTCTTGCATATAAATTCTTTTGTTTTCCATTTGATATTTGCTCAATGGCCGTATTTTTCTTTGGGTTTTTTCTCACATTTTCCTCGGCCTCTCTTTGAATTTCACTCTCTTTTTCTCTCTTTTTCTTTTGCTCACTCTCTCTATGTAGGCTCACTTGGTCTCCATAAACCTGCTTTGGTGTCAATGGAACAAGAGTGATGTTGTGTTAATTAAATACAAATGAATATTTGTTGGTGAAGCCATCATGCTTCATACATCTGTCGAATTACCTAGGCCGCCCAAGTAAGATGTGTCCAGCCTGCATTGGTACTACATCACAAAGCACCTTATCTTTATATTTGTCGATCTGAAAAGTCACTAGTACCTGCTTGTTCACTTTCACCTCACCACTGTCATTTAACAACTGTAGTTTGTATGGTCGTGGATGTTTAAGTGTCGAAACCCCTAACTTCTCTACCATGATAGTACTAGCAATATTAGTACAACTTCCTTCATCAATAATCATACTACATACTTTTTCTCGTTGCACTGCTTCGTCTTCCTTTACTTGCACACTCAAAGCTTTTCTCGCTACTAAAGTCAATTCCCTAAAGGCTATATACTCTTCATCTTTGACGTCCTCTAACGGTGGCATCTCATTTTCTTCTGTTTTATCTTCAGTTACAATCTCACCATTGTCCTACAATACCATAACTCTTTTATTCACATATTCACTTGCGATATGCCCCATGCCTTGACATTCAAAACACTTAATGTCACGATTCTTAATAGTAGAAGTCACCGTGTTACCTTGTAAATTGTGCTTGGAGTGCTCGGATCTTAGCTTAGGTGTAATATATGCTTGTAGCCTCTCATCTCATTTCACATAGCTCGGCTTCCAAGGAGTGGAACTCGAGCTTGGGGCTGCATGGGTGTTACCCCTTCTCTTGAGTTGCTAATCAATCTTGATGGCTTTGTTTATCATTCCTCAATCTCCACATAATGTTGCAACTCAACCTCATATGTAATCTCCCGATTAAGACCATTTGAGAATCATGCCATGGTAGCTTTTCTATCCTCCTCCATATTTGCTCTAATCATGGAAATCTCCATTTCTTTATAAGACATTATAATTTTTGGTATAAGTCTCGATAATAGTGGTTAGGTACAAAACTTCTTCTGATCAATGATTTCATTTCATCCTATGTGTCAATTAGATGTTCCCCATTTCGCCTCCTCCTTATAACAAGCTAATCTCACCAAGTAATAGCATAGTCAGAAAACTCAATCACAACCAAGTTTACGTTTTTTGCCTTTGAATAATTATGGCAGTCAAATATGAACTCTATTTTCTTCTCCCATTCAAGGTATGCTTCTGGGTCAGATTTTCCTTGAAAAGATGGGATCTTCATCTTTATGCCACTCAATCTATCATCTCTATTCCTAGCTCTCCTACCTCATCCATCTCTCCTATAGCTACCAACTGCGTCCTCCCTTCATCATACTCATCCTTATAATAGTCATCAATCTCTCCTTTAGCTGGAGCTCTTTCTCTTCTACGTGCTTGGGGAACAGGTTGTGGCTGCCCTGCACGTGTGTTCTCCACTTAATCCAAACGCTCGTGTATGAGCTCTAATTTAGCCCTCATCATCCTTCTCATCTCTCCCATCAATGCTTGAATTTGTAAATTCTAAGTAATTGCGGATTAATCCTCTTCATTTGTGTTTCGTTCTAGGTTGTGAGACATAGCTACATCTACAAAAGAGAGTTAGAAATAATGTGGAAAAGACATCACCCCACTCTCTTACGTGTTTCACTTAAGAAAATGACTCATTCAATTCCACTCGTGTTTCAATCAAATTAATTGACTTTTACCCTCTAATACGCTCACACTCTCTTGCATTTTTCCACTCGTAGTAATTCTCACTTGGTTCCTATCAAACTAATCAAACCAATATCAAGATTTCAGCAGCAATTCACAAAGATTACACTAAGGAGACTTAAATTTCAAGAGTAAGAAGAGAATGTGTACGTAAAGTCAAGTTTTGATTTTGGACAAACTTGTCACCTATGGGGTAAAACCCTTTTTTGATTTCCAAGACACAAATAATGGAAAAATGAAAGATTTTAAGAGGGGATTCTCTCTATCCTTTTTTTTTTAGGAAAATGAATAGGTAAAACTTGTAGATTTAAGGAGAATTAAACCATGAGGATGCAAAATTGATTTTAAAAAAACCCTAAAATACTGTCCACACATCACTGTTCACGTAAATACTATTTACTCAGTACTGTTCACACAAATATTGTTCACGTGGTACTGTTCACGAGGTATTATTCATGAATTTTTTTTAATACTAGAACAAGGATGAAAAACAACAAAGATAGATGGATCTAACCTTGGTGCCTAGGCTCTAATACCAAATGATACAAATCTCGTCAAGAACTGACACGACCCTAATCAATTTTAGTTCTCAAGATCGAATCTAAACCAGGAATTGAATGGAACCTCAGTCCAATGCTTAATGAAATCACAAACCTTGGTATGTGAAGACACCATAATCAGCTATAGATTGTCTGATTGATAAGTCAAGAGTTTAAACGCCATGGAAATCTGATAAGTTCAAAGAGTTTGTAAAGAACCAAGGAGAATGAACTCCCTCACCAATTGCATCAAAAACTTATCTATGTTTATTGGATACAAGTACAATATATAGGGTTAGTTACAAGAATTTTTAGAAATAATTTTTTTTCTTAAACATTTTCTGAATACAAACTGAGATAAGTTCTTCTTATATAGAAGAACTCCAGGAGAGAAGATAAGACAGGACTCTTATCCTTTTGCAAAAGTAAAAACATAATGCAAAAGTAAGAAAGGGATATGACAGGACCCCTATCCTACTTTTCTTAAAGAAAAAGCAAACAACATGATTACAAAGTAAAAGAAAAAGCAAGCTTTTAGAAAAGTAGATGCTTTGCTTTTTGTAAAAGTAAAAGCAATTATTACAAGCAAACAAAAGCTTAAAGAGGCAGCAATCACGAGACTCATAGATAGGATCATCATTGGTTATAAGAGGGGGGGACAGGTTGTCAACATCACTATCGACTTCTGCGAAAGGTTCTTTCCACCAAGGTAGATGGGAATAGTATTGGCGAGTTGGAGAATCTGTTGGTGGCACTGAACTAGTTGAAGGTGCATCAAATGCTTCTGTAGGATCTTGGGAATCTTGGAAAATAATGTTGGTATAGTCTAGCCTTTCTTCCTTAATCAGTATTCTAGTGGATGGAGAATTACTGGGTGAGGAAATTTTAACAGTGGGAATGACCATAAGTTTGTGGTGTGGACCGAGGGAGGTATGTTGAATGTCAGTTGGTGCGGGCTGAACATGGTTTAGTTCAAAGAGGTAGTTTTTCAGAGTAGAGACAATGTTAGGGTCATGTGTCAGGGGAAAACTATGAGGGATGGTTTTCCACTCATAGGCTTAGTCCTGTGGCCAGAAGAGTTCAGTGACAGGGTGTTAAAAGTAGGGACGGTGGACAATGAAGATTGAGGTGAATTATTCACCTTCTTGATCAGGGAGAAGATTGAGGTGATGATAATTTATGATAAGGCTGAGTTATTTTCTCCACTAGGGGAGAGGAGAGAACCATTCAAAGAGAGTCCATAACAACGAATGGGCTTTAGTTTGGTCGGTGAGATGTCCGAATATTGCCTGTACAAGAAAGATGAGCTTAGTAGCATATAAAACAGTGAGGCACCATAGGTACCATAGTTTATCTTCTGTGATATCTCTAGAGAGATCAATGGTAAGTCTCGTGAGAAAAAAGTGATTAGGGTGAAAACTAGGAAAACCATATGACTGAGTATGATATATGTTCATCAAGTACCGGAAAATAATTTTCTTAACAAAGTCTTGGATTTGATTGAGACTGAAAAACGTGAGATTACAAGGGAAAGATTTTCTTGTGAGGGCTGAGTTTGGCAAAAAAGAATTAATGAAGATCACTGGTACTGTAACGGAAGAGGAGATGAGAGTAAGAGTGGCTGAAGATGGAGGTCTGGATGTCTGGATAGCAGATCATGAATGAGATTTTGATCTCCCTTGATATGCTGGATTGAAAAATCATATTTAGAAAACCATGTCTTAAGACGAAGAAGGTGTTTATTTGGAAGTGTCTTGTTTTTGAAATCTAGAATCTTCAGAAAAGAGGAGTTGTCCAATCTGACAAGAAAATTATGGCCAATGAGATGAAATTCAAACTTTTGAATTCCATATTTTACGGCTAAGATCTCCTTGTAGATTACGTGATAATATTTTTTTGATTCTTTGAACTGACCACTGACATGAGCATAGTAAACTTCTTTTCCATCAAGCTTTTCTAAAAGTACTGCACCCCAGTAATCATCACTTGCATCTGTTTGGAGAATGCATTGTCCTTCAGTGGGAATCTTTAGTGGAAAATGGTGCTGGGTAATCTTCTTTAGGTGTTGAACTGCAGCAGTTTGAGAGGGTCCCCATGATGGGGCAGATTTCTTAAGCATTTTTGACAACTGGCTGGTGTGGATTGTCATATGAGGGAAAAAATCCCGAAGATAATTTACAATTCCTAGAAACTGCTGAATCTGTTTTTTGGACAGGTGTTCATCAGGAAAATGGACCAGCTCTTGAGCTATGTGTGGACCAGGGCGGTAATGGCCATCTTTAATGACCATTCCGAAAAATTCTACAGAATCCTGGCCTAGGATGCGAAAATTGACTATGGTTTTCAGGATAGAAAGGAAGAAACCGGGTTTTGAAGGAGTCATATGAAGAGGGAGAGTTTGAGATAGAGAACAGTCTTAGGACATCAGTGTATGGTTAAAACATTTATTTGTACCGAATCCCAGAGGCTGTAATTTGAAGGTTTTTAATTACGTGAAGTATGTCAAACCCAATTAAAAGATCCTTATCAGGTAGATTGGATCCAACTATTTTGATCCAGAGAACACAGTTTGGAAAGAATTGAATACCAACTGGTTTCTTAGTAATCTGCTCTGAAGTACTCTTTATGCTTTTCCCAAAAATGAGATGGGAGAATGGAGGGATTGAGCATACTTTTTTGTGCTCCAGTGTCAATGAATCCAATGACAGAAATTAGTTTGTCAAAGTTTTTGGGTAAAAGATGGATTTTGATTGAAGGAATTGGTATGGCTGGCTGGGTTGTGTGTGTTTGTTATATTGTATGGATTACTGAGACACTTTCTGGTTCAGAGTGATCTTCTGTAAGTACAAAAGCAATTTGCTTACAATAGAATTGTCCATTCTGCTACTAAATTTTCACCATTTGAGATTTTATATGGTTTTAATCCATTAACTCCTTTGGATTTATTACCTTTACCTATTGATGAGCGTGCTAGTATGGATGGTAAAAAGAAAGCTGAATTTGTCAAGCGATTGCATGAGAGAACACGTCAACACATAGAAAAGAAAACAGAACAATATGCCACTCAAGCCAACAAAAGACGTAAGCAAGTGGTTTTTCAGCCTAGAGATTGGGTTATGGTGCTTATGAGAAAGGAGAGGTTCCCAGTACAAAGGCGTTCCAAGTTGCTTCCCAGGAGAAATGGTCCATTTCAAGTGGTTGCGCAGATCAATAACAATGCCTACAAATTGGATCTTCCTGGTGAGTATAATGTAAGTGCTACTTTTAATGTTTCTGATCTTTCTCCTTTCAATGTAGGTGAAGATTCGAGGATGAATCCTTTTGAGAAGAGGGGGAATGATGAGAACTATCAAGGGAATACCATTAAAACTTCAAGTGATCCTTTGCACATTCACGGAGGCCCAATTACAAGAGCAAGAGCCAAAAAGATGCAAGCTACTTTAAATGGATTAATTGAGAAAATGTGGATTGAAAATCCAATTCAAGATGCAAGACATCATGAATTGGGCTTGAAGAGAAGACAAGGCATTGTGGGCATTATTTAAGTTATTGGGCAACCAAATACACAATTTGTATCAAATGCAGAAAGGTAAAATTCGGAATAAAAACTGTATTGATTGAGCCAGAAGTAATGTACAAGCTATATACCGTTGGAAAGATAATTAAGTTAGCTTTCCAATAAATTTACAGAGCTGGATTTGGAGTTCTCTAGAAGGGGTTATGACCAATTCATTACAACTTGTTCAGACTTGGGATTTTCAACGACTCCTTTGTTTTTCAACTTCATTTATTTCTTTTGTTTCAAGTTTGTCAATGTGTAAGGTGAGTCTACCATCAATGATGGTGGGCTAACATTAAGTTTGGCAAAGATAACATTAATTATGGTGGGTTGGTGAAGACTTTTGAAGCATCATTTGACAAACCTACTTGGAGGGTTGTTTTAATGTTTCCATTTGTATTTTTAGGATCTTGGGTTTCTTTTAGCCTATTTAATCTCAGCAACCTTGCTATGTAATAATATTAGAGATAAATGTTATTTGAACTTGAAAGATTATTCTTTCTTTGGTTCTTTTGAGAACTAGTGAACTTATCAAGAATTTGCATTCTTGTGGCGTTCCAAATTTAGACTTATCACTCACTTTCTCATCTATTTTTTGAGTGTGGTGTCAATATCATTCTCTATACCTTTGGTTCATGTTTTCTTAAGCATTGGGTCAATGTTTTGTTTGTCTTAAATCTGTTTAGAACTTTCTTGGGAAGTTGAAACTACAAATTAAGTGTGCGTTTGAAAGTTTCATTGTGGGATTCGCATCACACAGACAGTCTGGATCACACATATGGAAACCTGGAACATCCCATAGAAAATGACCATTAATCTTATTTGGGTAAATCGGATATTCATTAGAAGCAAATCCATGGATGGGAATGTTTTCCTGTGCTGTTGGAACATCGGTGATCATAGAAGAGTAAAAGAAAGAAACTCTAGGTGGTGTTTGTTTAATGGGTGGCTGAAAGGTCATCCTAACCATTCCATCAGCTCTTTTTTTAAAGAGAGGGTCAGAGGTTTGAACAGGTTGGGAATTCTGGTGAAATTTTTCATAGTTAGATAGTCACTCAAGAGGCATAAGCTTAAGAAGCTCTTGCTTTTGAATCTGTCTTGGGATTTGAACTATAGAAGGGATGGTTTCTGAATCAGTAATAATCATTAAAGCATCAGACGAAGTTTGTGGTGTCAGAAGATCAAGTGCATGGTTTTGTAATCGATACACCAGCTGGTGGTGTAACGTTGCCATTTTTTACGACACTGTTTGTTCAACTCCTTGTAGTTGGATCTAAACCTTTAGAGTTGTGGGTAGATTGGGATCATCAAGAGAGAGGTTAAAATTAGGGTAAAAAGTCAAAAGAACACTTCCTGCATGTAAAGTGGCCAGGACAGTGCCAATGACAGCATGTTGGTATTCTTTGAACCGGGTGTCAAGCAGTGCTAATCGAGCGGTGACTGGTAACCCTTTTCTACCATGAAGAGTGAAAATCAATCGGACTCCGCCAAGATGTAGATGAGTATATCCTTCTCTTTTCCAATGGGAGACAAGATCCATTGGAATTTCTAAAGTGACATATTATTCTGATTGTGTTGCTTGAAGAGCACACTGGTCCAATCGAGATGACTGGACATATTCTTTAGGAGCAGGTGTTTTGGTTGAGGTTAAAGTCCTAATACTCCGGGTAAAGGAGTTTAGTCTTTGATATAGTTTGTATGGGCTTATGAGAGGCATAGAAGATTCACTGATCTGAGCTGAGTCAGGGACATAAGAATATTCAACAAGGTTTTCTATTTTTGAGGCAAGGTGTTTAGTACAGGATCTTGGAAGAGAAAGTGATGAAGAAAGAGGTTCAAGAGCAAGATTTTCTAAGTTAGATGAAGAAGCCATTAGAGAAATTTTCCTCTATTCACCAATTAAACAAACAGCTCTTATATTTACCACTTCTTGCTAGGGCCATATCTATGGCTCTGAACCTCAACCAAAAGACAAAACACCTTTACATCAGTATTCGTCCCAAGTTTGTTCTCATTTATCTGAATCAGAAGAAACTTCGTGATATGAACCCCGTCAAGAACTAACGCGACCCTAATCAATTTAGTTCCCAAGATCGAATTTAAACCAGGAATGGAATGGAACCTCGACCCAATGCTTATTGAAAGCACGAACCTTGGTATGTGAAGATGCCACAATCAGCCATGGATGGTCCTATTGATAAGTCAAGAAGTTGAACGCCACGGAAATCTGATAAGTTCAAAGAGTTCGTAAAAAACTAAAGAGAATTAACTCTCTCACCAATTGCATCAAAAAACTTCTTTTTCGTTTATTGAATAAGAGTACTTTATATAGGGTTGGTTACAAGAATTTTTGGAATTAAATCTTCCCTAATAGGAAAAAATATAAATCAAATCAGAATCCTAATCTAAGTAAAAAGGAAAGAATTTAAACTAAATCAGGATCCTAATTTTCTTAAATGCCTTACATCAATTAAATGGAAACTAGGCAAATAAAATAGAAATAACTTATTTGATTCCCTAATAGCCTCCTCAAGAAACGAGAAAGTATCTGAAAAAGGAAAATAATATATTTTCCCGCCATAATGTTTAAGCCAACTCCTTATTTCATGGAAGTGAGTATTTGGAAACTTCAAGAGCCTGAATCATGCATTTATCATGTGCGATTCCTTCAATTGGCCTCCACGAATTTGATTGACCCCAAGTTGCTTGAATAAATCCATTAAGCGCTTTTTTCAATTTCTTTCCTCGATCTCTTGTAACTGGTCCGACGGGAACTTTAATAGGATCTAAATATGCCTCATCCCATGTGCTTGTGATAGTTTTATCCTTAATCTCATCACTTCTTCTGATCAAGAATCCTCTAAAGAATCTTCAAAAGAATCCTCTCTTTCTTCAGACTCTGAAGCAGATTTGGCTAATATCTCAAAATTGTTAATGGTTCAACCCTCTACAGGATCCAATCAGTGTTGCTGAAGAAGCAGAGTTAGATACCAACCCCACTACACCTTCTCATGACGATCCTTATAAACCTTCAAATGGCCCATGGTTTACCTTTGATGATATCCTGAAAGTCAAATGGCCAGTTCGATTCCAAGAGTTTTCAGCATGGACAAATGTTCAGATGCTCAGAACTGGAACAACATCTCAAACAGTCCTTAAAGAATTCAGTTCTTGATTCACTAGATCTTTAAGAGATTGGTTTCAAAGTTTTGGCCAATACAGACAACTTCAGTTGGTCCAAGCTGAAATCCCACAAGTTCTTGGTATCATTTATGAACAATTTCTTGGAGAAGCAACTGCTGCTAATGAACAAACACGAAGAGAATTCCATCAAATAAAGTGTTGTTATTTGCAAATAAAAGATCTTGGCTTCCATTACAAAAGAATGTCTACGATGTACTACAAGCTTAATGTCTTTAATAATCCTTCGTTAAAGCACATCTTCGTGGCATCCCTTCCCAAAGAAATCCTGCCAGAATTATAGAGACAATTTACTATTCATCAGCTGGATATTGTCAACCTTTCTTTAGGTAAAATCTATCAATTGCCAGTAAATTGCTTGGAAAAACTATGTGCACAAAAAGAGTTTTTCAAAGATCTAATCGAAAACAACCAGCCATTCAAAAGTGCCTGCAAAAAACCTCATCTTTCCATCAAGTGTAAAAGTGAGAAAGATTGCACTTGTTAAACCAAGAAAAAATCTCACTTCCAGAAATACTGACACCCACACAAGAAAAACCGCACTTCAGCCAGACCCAAAAAACCCTACCGCTTTTTCTGAAAAAACGATCCTACCCAATCCTCAAAATCCAAAAGTAGTCGATGTTTCATCTGTAAGAAAAAGGGTATTTCACAAGAAATTATTCAAACCGCCCTTCTAAATCAGTTCGTCTCATTGAACATCTTCAAGGTTCTTCGTTGCTCTCCGACAATGATGATGTTGAATCCTTCTTTTCATAACAGGAAGATTATGACGAGCAAACTGCTTTTGTACTTATAGAAGATCACTTTGACTCAAAAATTTTTAGGCTAAGAATTGCAACGTTCCAACCACAGTTCATCCTATCCAGCAGCCAAGGAGTGGCTTCCCCTTTAGGGTGGTAGTGGTTGTCCCGAGTGGTATCCGAATCATAATATAAGTAAATAGGAAAAAATCTAAATCAAATCAGGATCCTAATTGGCTAAAATGGAAACTAGGTGATTAAAATAGAAATAATTGATTTATTTCCTTAATAGCCTCCTCAAGAAACAAAAAAGTATTTGAAAGAGGAAAATAATATTTTCCCGCCATAATGTGCAAGCCAACTCCCTATTTCATGGAAGTGATTATTTGGAAACTTCAAGAGCCTAAATCATGCATTTATCATGGGCGATTCCTTCGACAGGCCTCCACGAATTTGATTAAGCCCAAGTTGCTTGAATCAATCCATTAAACGCTTCTTTGAATTTCTTTGCTCAAGCTCTTGTAACGGGTTCGACGGGAACTTGAATAGGATATGAATATGCCTCGTCCCACGTGCTTGTGATAGTTTTATCCTTAATCTCATCAAGATCTGTCACCTATAGGCAAGCCAAATCGAAAGCCCTATGGCTTATTCACCCCATTGCCAATACCTAGTGCACCTTGGACTGATGTTTCGATGGATTTTGTACTAGAGTTGCCTAGATCTAAACGAGGGAGAGACTCAAATTTTTTTCGTTGTGGATAGATTTTCAAAGATGACACATTTTATTCCATGCCACAAAATGGATGAGGTTGCATGGTATGCCGAGGACAATTATTTTTTATAGGGATGCTAAGTTTTTAAGTAACTTTTTGAAAACATTATGGGCTAAGTTAGGAATTAAGCTATTGTTTTCAACTACTTGTCACCTTCAAACTCGACTACCTGTTTTTGAACGTGTTAACTTAGATGGAAAAAAAAAGACTGAAATTGTAAAACAGATATAGGAGATAGCGAAGTTCAACATCGAGCGGAGAACTAAGCAATATGTTAAACAAGCCAATAAAGGGCGACATAAACTAGTCTTTGAACCTTGTGATTCGGTGTAGCTCTAAATATGCAAGGAACGATTTCTAAAATGAAGGATATCTAAGTTATTACCTTGAAGGGATGTTCTTTTCCAAGTTTTGGAATGGATCAATGACAATGCATACAAGCTGGATTTGCCCAGTGAGTACAACGTAAGTGCTACTTTTAATGTTTCTTATTTTAGTTCTTTTACTGCATGTGATGATTTGAGGACAAATCCTCATGAAGAGGAGGCGAATGATGAGGTTGAGGACAAAACTATCACATAAAGTATATTCAAATCTTATTCAAGTTCCCGTCAGACCCGTCATAAGACTCGAGCAAAGAAACTCAAAGAAGCATTGAATGGGTTGATTCAAGCAAATTGAGCACAATCAAATTCATGGAGTCCTGTTGAAAGATTCTCACACGATAAATGCATGATTTAGGCTGTTGAAGTTTCCAAATAATCAATTCTATGAAATAGGAAATCAACTTGCACATTATGGCAGGAAATATATTATTTTCCTTTTCCAGATACTTTCCTATTTGGAAAATATACTACTTTCCATTTTGGATACTTTCTCGTTTCTTGAGGAGGCTAGTGGAGAAATAAATCAGTTATTTCTTTTTTCATTGTCGAGTTTCCATTTTAATTGATGTAAAGCATTTAAGCCAATTAAGGATTCTAATTTGATTTAGATTCTTTCTTATGCACTTAGATTAGGATTATGATTTGATTTAAATTCTTTCCTTATTTGCTTTAGATTAGGATTTCGATTTAGGATTTATTTCCAAAAAGTCTTGTAACCAGCCCTATATCATTAATGTACTCGCATCCAATAAACACAGACAAATCAGTTTTGATGCAATTGATGAGAGAGTTAATTCTTTTTGGTTCTTAAACTAACTCTTTAAACTTATCAGATTTTTGTGGCGTTTAAATTCTTGACTTATCAATCAGATCATCCATAGCTGATTGTAGCGTCTTCACATACCAAGGTTCCTACTTTCATTGAGCATGGGGCCGTGATTCAATTCAATTCTAGGTTTAGATTCGATTTTGGAGACTAAACTGATTAGGGTCGCATCAATTCTTCGTAGGGTTCATATCAGGTTCATTGCGATCATATCATTGGTAACCTATTGTTGTTGTCATATTGATAAAGTTGGGTAACTAGTGTTAGCTATTTTTTATTCATTCATTGATTATTCCTTAAAAAATTTCCTTAATTTGTGAGTTGGGATTCTTAGATCGGGATTTAATTTGTTAATGTTTTATAAATAAATTGTTTGATTGAATCAAGAAACTAATGAGCAGTATTTTCACTAGTAAAATGGCTTCATCATCCAAATTAAACAAAACTGAACCATTTCGAGCCGAACCAAATTTTAAAGCTAAACTGAGCCAAACAAAAATATTTCATTAGGTTCAGTTAAATTTTAAACTTCAACTTATATTTGGTTTCAATTTTGAAAAAGTGTGTAAAAATCTAATAATCCAGTTTTTCCTAGGAAGTTAAGTGTTGTACTTTTGCACACATAGCTATCTTATGTCAGTTACTAATAGTAATATTTATAACAATATTTAAATAGACTTTTTATTGAAATGGCAACTGATAATAGCCAGTAAATTGGAACTTCTAACCCTCCTCCTACATCGATTCCTACTATCTCAAAGTACTGGCGCTGGTATATAAACAAAAAACTTGATAAACTCACTAACCAAAATTTTAAATAGTGGCAACAAAAAATTTTCGTTTACTTGACCACCTTGAATCTTGCAAGATTCTTGAAGAAAATACTATTGTATCCAGAGAGAGTGAATTTAATGTCTAAATGATTAGTTCAATTGATGCTTGGAATCAATCTAATTCCCTTTGTAGAAATTATGTGTCGATTGTCTTGAGTGATTCTTTATACTGTGTGTATGTTGGAAACAAAAAAGTCAAGGAGCTTTGAGGTCATTAGAATAAAAATACAAAATTAAGGATGCTAACACTAAGAAATTTATCGTAGGCTGCTTCTTAGAGTATAAGATGGTAAACTCTAAAATTGTTATAAGCCAAGTTCAAGATTTGCATACGATTCTATTAGAAATTCATGATAAGGGATGGATTTCAGTGAAACTTTTCAAATGGCTACTATCGTTCAGAAGTTGCCTCTGACATGGAAAGAATTTAAGAGTTATTTGAAGTACAAAAGAAAGGAAAAATGTCAAAGATCTAATTACTAAACTTCAAGTTGAAGAAGGCAACAAAAATAATGACACAAAAAGTGTCATTGTTGTGGTCTAACGCTATTATTGTTGATCATAGTAGGATTAACAAGAATAAGAAGGCCAACAAGAACAAGCTAGGTCTAAAAGGAGTGGTCTCCAAAAGGCAAACCAAAATTCAAGGGAAAAGTTTAATTGTGATAAAGTGGGTCACAAGTCTTCAAATAAAGATTGCTAAGAAGGAAAGAAACCATGAAGCTAATGTGGTAAGAGGACATCTCACAAAATGTTTCAAACATTACTCTCTACTTTAGGTTTTAGTGTGATATAGTTCAAACAATAGTTTGAAGTTTTCTGGAATAGTCAAGTTGTGTTGCCAAGACTATTCAAATCCATTGTAACATTAAAGATAGGCACCAACATAATCTAAGTACTCTTGAGAAGGTGATGAATTTGTTTTACTAACACTATATCTTTATAGACCTCGAGTTTTTTTTTTTATTACATACTGTTGTACTTTATAATATATATTTACTATTTCAATTTTATTATTACAAACTTGTGATAAGTGTGTAAGAGGCTGACTAGTAAGCTTGGGAAGGCTCTTCTCTTTCCTAGGAACTTAACTCATGTATTTTTGCATATATAATGTGCTATCCTATATCATTCACTGATAATGATATTTATAACATATAATGCCTTTATTCTTTAGTTTATCGACAGTTTGTTTTATTTATTATATGCTTTTAATACAAGTCTAGTTTTTTTGTATGTTTGTATTTATATGAGTTTGGCTTTCAATATATGAATTTGCTGTTAATATGATTTTTTATATTGTCAAATTATGTAAAATTTTAAATAAAATTTTTTTATATTAACAGACATCATTATTGAAATGGATAAATATTAGATATTGTCTAAAGAATATGAAGATGGAGTTGATGATTTTTTTTAATTTTGCTATGCTTAATTCTAAAAATGGTAGGTCATTTTCGATGTACCTGTAATGACTATTGCAACCTGGATTTTTCATGCTCCTAAATAAATAAGGGGTTTTTCTCTTTCAACATGGATTTATGATAAATTGGTGAAACATGCAATTTATTAAAGTTTGTCAAAACCATGTGTCGAAAACCATCAATGATACATTCAAGAGCAAAACAATTATTTTAGTACTTTTTGAGTTCCCCCATGAGTGAATGGACATTATTTTTTGCATTTTAAAGGGTATAAGACTTTTATATATGGTTTTAGGTGAGTGACTACTATCTTTATTTTTAGACACCAAGAATTAGATAAGCCTTAATTGTTTCTATCATTTTTAGCTTAGTCAAGCTCAGAGATAGGCCTGGCAATGGCCTGGGTCAGACTCGGGCTTGGTCAAGCCTTAGCCCAACCTTATAACGAAAATGAAGTGTCCTAGCCCTTAAAAAGCCTAGCACTTTGGGCTCAGGCATTATCCGAGCCCAATCATTTTTTGTTTTTTAGAAAAAGAGGAATTGGTGTCAAAATAGTATCCAATGGCTCTTTTGCAAATTTAAATTTTTTTTGCATTTTTATTGAAATATTTTGATATTTGAATAGTTTAATTTTTCCTTTTAAAAATTGGACATAACCACCCCTAATATATTAAAATTTAAAATTTTTAGAACCTATTTAAAATAACATAAACAAAAAAAATTAATCTACTCAACGTCTCCACCATATAATATTATAAATAAGCATAAAGAAAACCATGTCTTAAACAAATACTTAACCATATAATTATATAAATAAACATAAAAAAATCATGTCTTATATAATCCCAAAAAAAAAAAAGGCACAATTCAATTCGACAATCTAAACAAGGAGTAAATTAGTTTAAAAAAGGACAATGCATAGCCCAGCATACAAAAAGGGAAAAAACTACTCTAATATTTGCAAGTCACGTTTTTTTTTCATCCATAAATTTCTCTCCAATAAAAAATTTTGCTTTAAGAAATTTTACCAATAAGAAAAAAGAAAGTGTGAAAACAATTAACATTACTATTAAACCAACTATTTAAATGTTTTCTACATTATTTGTATTCATATCTTTGGAGATCACCCATAAACATCATCTAAGTGGCCCGACCTAGGAAGGACAATATTCTGGATTAAATGATGTAAAATACGGGATTGGAGGCATAGACATTGAGCACGAAAATGGATTGTACAGACCTCATCAGAAAGATCAATGCGCCTACAAATGTTTCTAACGGCATCAACATGAACAAAGTTATCAATCGTACGAGCTTTCCTAGCCGAATATATTTCTAACCCATCTTCAGAGGTTCGTAGGATAGAATTTAACTCTGTATCATCAAATTCAATCAAAACTCTTCCAACGTTGGTGATTACTCGATTCATTTTCTTTGCCAAAGTATCCATATTCGAGTAAAATACTTTCACCAAGTCGGGATACACATTCTCATTAATCGTAAGGGCATTAATCCAACCAACTTCCTCCAACAATTGCAACAAATTTCTATTGCTAATACTAAGACTACGAAGCCAATCAAGCAGAATATAGAATGTATCAACTACCTTACGGGTCATGAATCTTTGGCGAAAACGTTTGGCCAAACACTTGTCCGGGAAGTGTCTTGCTTCAAAATCGGGTTGTTCTACAGGGTCCCCGTCCTTCTGTGGCCGTTTGGGTGGTGGAATTACTTCTTTCCCTTTCTCTTTCACTCTACGCGGCCTTGAACTTGACATTCTGATTTTTCAGCGATTTAAAGAGGAATATACCGATTAGATGGAAGATAATGATGTTTAAAAGGGATATATGGGTTCAATTTCGGTAAACATTTACTGAAGATGAAAAATTGGTGAAGTAGCAATTGAAAGGGGTTTACAACCTAGGTTATATCGGTTTCGACGGTTAAATAGGTTTTTTTTTTAGATTTTAACAAGCCCAAGTGATGGAAAATGATTTCTAGGATTGAATTTGGGCTATGAATTGATTCTAAACGGTAACTCTTTGGAGTGAGAACGTCGGAGAGAGGATTCGACTTTTAAAAAGAGAAGCGGCTGACCGGTTTTGTGAGGAAGAAGATGAACAATTTTAAGAAAAGGGGAAACGGCTAACCTTCATAAAATAATAGGCTGACCGTTCAAGTTCCAGAAACCATCCAAAACGAAACCAGCCATCCTTTTAATTTTAGAGGCTAGCCGTTTCCCCTCCAGTGAGCACCAAAGCATAAACGACTAGCCTCTAAAATTTTATAGGCTAGTCGGTTACCCTCCAATGAGCAGAAAAATAAAAAATGGCTAGCCTTTACATTTTAGAGGCTAACCGTTTCCCCTCTATTAATCCAACCACAGAGAAAACAGTTGTATGAAGAGAATAAAACACGAAACCGGCTAGCCTTTTATTTAAGAGGCTAGCCGTTTAATGTCTAGAGAGCAGGTGAAGAGGAAACAGCTAGCTGCTAAAAATTTAAGAGGCTAGCCGTGTAATGTCCAGAGAGCACAAACGCGAAACCGGCTAGCCTTTTGTAGTTAATAGGCTAGTTGTTTAAAGGATGTTCACGTTTTTTATTAAAAGTGGTCAGCCGGTTAATAAGTAAAGGTTAGCCAGACCTACAAATGTTTGTAATGTGAAGGAATTGATGTATCCACCAACCCAAGCTCCAATCAAACTCATAATTTAATGAAGACATTCAATGTGAAAAAAAAATAACCCATGCACTACTCTCATGTTTTAAGTCTTAAACTAGGTCCATTTCATGCTCTTGAAATGGTAGAATCTCCAGACAAGATAATCGGAGAGCATGACAACATATTCAGACGTGGGAAGCATTTCTGCATGGGTGTTAGACCTCAATGATAACAAGCCGTCGGAACAAGAAATAAGTGGAGCCCAAGATAACCCATCAAATGATAATGGGACCGAAATTTGTTCAAGTACAGGTACGTCATTACCACTACAAACTGGTGAAAGCAATGAATATTTTGGGGATATATCTACTATATTATCATCTGGTCATACGACCTACAGTTTTCCTAAAAAAAGTGAACTAATTGAAGTGGGTGTCGAATCATGTTTTGATACTGTCAATGATGCCCACACATGGTATAAGAATTATGCTAAGTCAGTTGGATTCTCTGTGAGGAAAGATGAACTCCGACGTGACGGCAAAACTAGTGAAGTAGCAAGTCAGGGATGGGTTTGCTAAGGGCAAGGATACAGGCTTAAAAAATAGATGGAGAAAACAGACAGAGTCAGGGAACCAAAGGGCATTACTCGTAACAGGTGCAAGGTGAAACTTTGCGTGAACTACGACAAGTTGAAAGGGAAGTACGTGGTAACTAAATTCATTTTTGAGCACACTCATCGCTTGGTTGAACCGCATGAGACACAATTTCTTCATTCGCACAGACATGTGAACGAAGTTGATTTGGCTCACGCAAAGGCATTGCGACAAGTTGGGGTGAAAGTATGCCAGTTCATGAATTACAAGTCTGATCAAGCAGGAGGGTTCCATCATGTTGGGTATATGGGTAAGGACATGCGGAATAGAATAGACGTATTTCACCATGCGCAAATTATTGACACCGACATAGAAGCTGCCATTGCGTACTTATCTGCAAAGGTTGATTATGATGCTGGAGTGTACTTCGAGTATACACTTGATGAGGAAAATAGACTACGAAACTTGTTATGGACCGACATTGTTGCTAGGTACGACTATGAACAATTTGGAGATGTTTTAGTATTTGATGCAACGTACAAGAAAAATGCATACAACAAACCTTTGGTCGCATTCGTTGGTGTAAATCATCATAAAAGAACTACTGTTTTTGGATTTGCGATACTGATTGACGAAACTGTTGAATCATATGTGTGGCTGCTACAGACTTTTTTATCGGCAATGAAACAAGAAAAACCCGTAAGTGTCATAACAGATGGTGATAAAGCTATGTCAAAAGCGATTAAAAATGTTATGTCTCGATGTGTACATCGACTCTGCTGTTGGCATCTTGAGCGAAATGCACAAGCAAATGTGAAGAGAAATGAGTTCACGTCGAAGTTTCAGCAGTTAATATTGAATCCAATGTCCATGGAGGAGTTTGAACGAGATTAGTTCTCTGTTGTCTATGATCAGGGACTGGAACAAAATCTTTGGGTGGAAAAAATGTATAAAATGCGTAGAAAATGGGTAAAGGCTTATTTGAAAGGAGCTTTTTTTGCCAGAATGGGGACCACACAAAGGTGTGAGAGCTTGAATTCTTACTTGCGTCGCTTTGTTGAGCAGAAGCTAAAACTATATGATTTCATTAGACAAATTCATCATGCAATGTATTTCATAAGGCACAAAGAAGTCCAAGATGAGTATGACACAAACCACACAGCCCATGTTCTTACAACACATGTGCAAATCATTGAAAAACATTCGTCCGAAATATATACAAGGAATGTATTGAAGTGGGTTCGGACGGAGATCCTCGGAGAAGCCATGCTGATTATGCTCGAGTGTGCCAAGATAGCTAATTTCAACATCTATACTTTGATCAAATTTTAGCATCCGGAACAAAAATGGATAGTGGTATTTTATAATAAATAAGTTGCAATTACTTGTTCATGCAAGATGATGGAATCAGCAGGTATTCCATGTAGGCATATATGTCACATCATTAAGTTCGATCAACTAGTTCGCATACCACCAGTATTGACTCTTGGTCGCTGGACCAAATCAGCCAAGGTGAGTAAAATGATGAAAATGACCACTGTAGCGTCACACCTCAATAAGGAAGTGTTAGAAACAACGAAGTTTGGCTCGCTTTCAGTAGCATATACTAATCTTGTCTTTTCGCCGCAAAGAATGAACAAAGTTATATGATAGTGTTAGACGAGATTCAACGGCTGACGCTTCACTTTGAACAAATGGTTGCCGATGATGAATAAGCTAAATGAGCCAAGAATTGTGTACTTCAAGCAGGTATGAAGTTGAAGAACCGGTTACAGTTAACAGTAAAGGTTGCTCTAAAACCGTTAAACACGATGGGGCTAAAAATCACAAATGCAGTAAGTGTTTTAAGCCTGGCCATACTAAACGGACTTGCCCGCTATATCCGCCAAGGGACATGGAGCCCAATGACCTTCACTACAGCGTTGGCGGTATTGGTTGTGTTTCGACTGACGATCAGCCAAGGGCTTGTTCTTATAATGTGTTAACACCGACTGTTTCGATGGAATCAGGCTCACCAAGTTCTCCAACATTTACGTTCGAGACAACTTGTCCTTGGAGGCATGACATCTCAGAAGGAATTGACGGTCATTACGACAACAGTAACATATTTGGCATAACCTATAAAACCGATGCAAGCACATACTATAATTGGGGGCCTCATAATAACTTGTAAGTGATTTCCCATGATATATGATTTTGCTTGGCTAACTTTCTTAGGTTGTTTAACTAACTCGGATTTACATTATGCATAGTTAAGGACGGTACACATACTTGGAGGATGAGGGATGATTGCTAATGATGCACTTTTTGGATCTGAACCGAGGGGGCAGAACGAACGTTTTGGAAATCATTGAGTTATATTATCATGTAAGAAGTGAACAATGACAATCTAATAACATATTTTGCGTACTTAGTGATAATAGCAACATTTACAACAATTATCTTCCTTTCAACAAGTATTAATTAAGACAACCGGTTGACGAAGAAAAAAAATCAAATTTCAAAGCCGTCAATGGAAAATTCTTCACCACCAAGTTGATTACCAAAAAATCCAGTGGTATTCAAATCTTTCCAAATTGTGTTATCTGGACAAAAGTCATTGGTTCCCATCTGCCTAATAAGGATATCTTGTTAGGATTTGATATTATTCACCAGATAAAACACCTCCAAATCATTCCTACTGGAATCCGAGTCAAGTCCATGTTTAAACCATTCACCAATGTTCTTAAGCTTTATGGTTTGTCTGAAACCTCCCAGCCTTTCCAAGATATTTCTACAAAGTTTTTGAAATATTGTCCTGAGTCTCATGCAGACTTTCACCATCCAAATCCTCTGTGGAAAAATCCAAATTTATTTGTTCAATTGCCTTTCAAGTTAAATGAAGATGTCAATCCAACCAAAGTCACCCATCCAGGAATGAGTCCTTCTGACTTACTCTTAGCGCAAAAGGAATGTTCTCAGTTGCTGGCCCAAGGTCTTATTGAACCCACTAGTTCTCAATGGGCTTGTCAAGCTTTTTATGTTGAAAACATTATGAGATTGTTAGAGGAAAAAAACGATTAGTCATTGACTATCAATCTCTAAACATGTTTTTACAAGATGACAAATTCCCTTTGCCAAAAAGACAGAGCATGTTCACCTATCTAAAAAATGCTCAACTCTTTTCAAAATTTGATCTTAAATCCGGATTTTGGCAACTTGGAATTAAACCTTCAAAAGGTTACAAAACTGCCTTTTGCATTCCCAATGCCCATTATCAATGGACAGTTTTACCCTTTGGTCTTAAAACAGCCCCATCTATTTTCCAAAAAACCATGGTCCAAATCTTCCAACCCATTTTCCATAGTGCATTGATTTACATTGACGATATTTTGTTGTTTTCAGGTACACAAGATGACCATCGCCATTTGTTAAATCAATTCTTTGATATTATTCAATCTCATGGAATCATGTTATTAGCTAAGAAAAGCACAATTGCCACCAATAACATTGAATTCCTTGGAATGACTATCAAAGATGGCCACTATCAGCCAGGAAAGCACATTGCTCAAGAACTCATCCACTTTCCACATCAGAATCTTTCCAAAAGGCAAATCCAGTAGTTCCTTGGTATTATTAATTATATCAGGGATTTTATTCCTCATGTTGATCATCACACCCGCCAGCTGTCAACCTTGGTGAAGAAGAATCCACCTTCGTGGAATAACAACCACACACTTGCTGTCACAATGTTAAAGCAAATTGCACAAAATCCACTACCATTAAAGCTCATCACCGATGGCAGGCGAATATTGCAGACTGATGCAAGTGACGAATCATGGGAGGCCATCCTCCTTGAAGAAACAGATGGCAAAGAACACTTTATTGCCTATGCCAGTGGACACTTCTCGGACACACAAATCCATTACCGCAGTGTGCTCAAAGAAATTTTAGCTGTCAAGCATGGTATTCAAAAGTTCGAGTATCATCTTATCGGCTATCACTTTCTTGTCAGAACAGACAACTCAGCTTTTCCCAACATCATGAATTTCAAAGGAAAAAATATTCCAGAAAAGATGTTGCTTCGGCTAAAAGACTGGTTTTCAATATATGATTTCTCTGTGAAGTATATAAAAGGAGACCACAACCTTATTCCTGATATGCTCTCAAGACTTGCTAAACCAGATAAATCCTTGTTTTTCATATCCTCAGAACACCATTTTCCTGTCATCTTCATGGGTACTTCACTCCCCTCACAAGCCCTTACTAAAAAAACCTTTCCCCTTGGAAAAACTTTCACCACAGTCTTTGCCATACAAGAGTTTGCAAAGAAAGTTGTATTTAGGTTTTTCATGAAAGCCTATCTCTTATCAGACTCATTTCTATTTTCCACTTTCCATCTAGAAAACTTGTTTCTTACAGGTTTAACCCTGGATCCTTCTAGAGACATTTCAGAAGACGAATTATGGTACATCTGGTGCCTAATTGTCCTCTATGCCACCAAACTAATTGTTCCAGTAACAGCCACCTTATCACATTTGTTCAATCCTGACAAATCAACCTCACTCATCTGGACGCTTCTTGAATGGTTTTCTCCAATTCCATGGTGGAGAATGAAACTTCAACAATTGTCACAATTTCATAACTTGGAACATATGCCAGCATCAGAAGCAAAAATGTTTACATCTGTGTTCATTATTCATAGACCATACTTCCAACACCCAGATACACACTTCTTCTGGACTCAAGATCAAGTTTTTGAATGGTTCACCACACCTCACTCATCCATCCTTGAACAAGACGATAAAGTTCAAAAGGAACTCTATAATTTCCTTTGTGAACTGAACCACCAACCTGCTCCACACAAAGACATTTCTCAAACCTCCCTCGGTCCACAGCATGATATCATCATGATCCCCACTCCTTCAGCAATTTCAAAACCTAAATCCATGGGCATTATCATCAAGGAAGAAAAACCAGACTTCGCTGATTTTCTATACCAAAATGCACAAGACCCATGGGAAGCATTCTTGCCCTTAAGCCAACATCTCCAAAACTTTCAACAAACTCCACCAATACATGCCTCAGACGATCCAACAAATAAAGCCAGTTCTAGCACACCAACCGGCTCCAAGGAACACCCATCCTCTTCTTAGCGCAAAATATTTTGTCCTTGGCCACCCTGTCGCCTAGATCATCAACATCCATCAGAAACTACATGTCCATCACTCAAAGTCCTCTTTTCAAAAGATAAAGATGAGACCGACAACTCATCTGATGAAAACTACATGAATCTCTCATCTCCGTGATTTATGCAATTTGGCATCATTTACTTTTCAAAGTTTGTAATAATTAAAGCATTAGTCATGCTTTAATTTGTCTTTATTGCTTTAACTTTTCCAAAAGCTTGCGCTTGTAATTATGTCTTTGCTTTTCGAAAAGTGATAGGGGCCCTGTCCTATCTTTTTCCTTGGTTTTCCTCTTATATAAGTAATGAGTGTTAGAAAATGCATATTTATAAAGGAGAAAACCGTCATTTTACATTTCAAGTCTTACTAACAACTCTTACTTTTATGTATTTAACCTTCTTGTGATTTAATTACGTGTGTTTTATTTTAATTAAGTATTTTATGTATTTTAGGGGAATTATAGTCATTTCACAATAAAGGAGAGATCAGACGGCAAAACGGACATTACTTTTGAACACAGGACGGTCGAAAACCTTAGGAGGAGCATAAAAGGAAAAATGACATTATTCACATGTACGGTACTATTCACGTATACGGTACTGTCTACGTTACTGTTCATGACACTATTCACATAGACGGATCGATGACGTGGCATTGACCGATGATGTGGCATTGACTGATGATGTGTCACGATCCTGTTGGGCTAAAATTCTTATGTACTGTTGATGGTGACATGGCAGCATATCAGTGGACGAAAAATCTCGCGTACAGTACATGCATCACACAGGATTATTTTCAACCAAACCGCGTTACCGTTCAACCCGGGTCAAATTGTGTTACTGTTCATCAGCATGGTCAAACCGCGTACTGTTGACTGATGACGTGGCGCAATCCTGAGTGTCCAAACTGTTTTTAATCCGATGGCCATGATTTACTCCATGTATCTATAAAAATGGGGCCTCTCCCCCCTAATTTGATAGCTCTGAATCCATTTTTGGACTCCATTTTCTGTAATTCCTTCTCCATCTTGTATTTTCTACGTATTTTAATAAATTTCCTTTTTGCCCCTAGTTCAATAATGAGTGGCTAATTTTCTTTCAAGCTTGGGTTGAAGGTGAAGTCTCAACATGTGTCATGGGCTTTATTTGGTAAATTTACTTTCTCTTCCCCTCTAATTTTTGTGGATGTTTTGACTTGTCGTCGACAAATAATACTAATCTTGTCTAGTACCGCCTTGGTTTCACCGGCTCTCTAGTATAAGGTTATTATTATTTGGTACGTTAAGCCCTTAGCACCATATTGATTAGAGCGTGGTTCATGAGGTGTGGATTCCCCCCTCATGATTTAATTGACATTAATAAGGATTATTTAGCCCATGATGCATGTTGATACGGATCCAGATACCCAAGTACGTCATCTCAATAGATTTCTCTTCAATTTATTCTCGCTATTTCAATTCCAATTTTAGAATTTATTCTCACCATTTCAATTCCAATTTTAGGATAATCCAAATAATTTTCACCTCAAATCCAACCACCCATTTACAAAATAATTCTACACAATTAAAATCCACCTCCTCGTGGGATCGACACTCGTCACCATTAGTCTATACTACAATAGATTCGTGCACTTGCAAGTTCAATAAAATTTGCACAACAATAAGCTCAACTTCTCTTTGTTAGAAGCATAGCAAAAATAATAAATCTCTAGCCTTCTATAATCATGAGTTTCTAATTTCTCTTTTTCTCTCTGTCAATGAAGCTCTAAAGTTTTAAAAATAAGAAGAAACTTACATCTGTTCATTTTGAAACTTAAGGAAGTATGCTCTGCACTTGCCTCTTGCAAGGATCCTGTGCATCAGAAAACTTTTGATGATTTCTTATCTGGTTTGGTACCCTGTTTTAGACTAAAGGAAAGTTTGTTTTGAGTTATATAACCCGAGATGCAAATGTTTCAAAGTTTTTTTATCTCAGAGGTATATCGGCTGGAAACCCGAACTTGCGGACTATTGGTCCAAAGAATAGTTTTAACTGTTATAGTTCTGGCATAACAATGCCATGTATTCTCACTGATGTAAAGATCCTGTAAAACGGGTAGCAAGTTCTCTAAGGATTGATGCCGTAGTAGCATTTGCTCTTAACATTTGGAGATCTATCCAAGCAGCCATTTCAGATAATATGTCTCTCCATTTAGCTGCAGGGATATCATCAAAAGTGAACCATGGACCATTTGAAGGTTTATGATCATTTTGAGGTTGAGCAGGCCGGTTTGGAGCTGAGGATGCTTCTAGTGGATCTTTATCTGAGGGTATTCAAAGAATGGGTCAGTTCTTGAGGATTAAACAGGCTCGGTCTCTTTAGGTTGGACCATGAGGATTCTAGTGATGTCAACATAAGATTCTTCAGAATCACTAGATGAAATGGAAGATTCGAGGGAAGATTCTGTTTCAGATTCAGATGGATCTTCTGAACCGGCTAGATTTGAATAAGAAGTTTGGTCTGTATCGGATGGATAAGAGATTATTTGTGCACTGTATTGTTGCATTGGGGATTTATCTTTGGCCTGAGTTGGTGTTGGTTGAGGAAGAAGTGGGTTATAAAGAGGTGGTTGTTGTTCTGGGATTGACAAAGGTGGTTAAAAAGGTTGTTTATCTGGTCTTGGTTGAGGATGAGGTTTGGATCTAGATGGTTTTGGCAGAGGATTATTTCTAAACAAAGTATGTGTCATGCCAAATAATTTGGACGGGTCTTGGGGTTTTATAGGAGAAAGCATAGGCGCAAAGGGATGGAAGACTGGGCTGATGATAGGTAACGGTGGAGAGGTGGTAAATAATGTTGGCCGTTGCCTTTCTGACTCAATCTGTTCAAGTTCTGCTTTTAATTTTCTGATTTCCTTTTCTTTCTGATCAAATTTTGGGCCATAGTATCTATGACTCAGCATGGTTCTTAATTCTGAATCTAGTTGAGAGATTCTGGATTGAAGATTTTGGTAAATTTGCTGCATTTGGGAAGTGATCGAGTCCATCTTAGACTCAATATGATCAGTTCGTAAACTGATATGATTGACCTTCTTATGGATATCAACCAAGGTTTCATTTTGAGCTCTGGCATTTTGGGTTTGCCAGTTGAGAACAACCTCAAAAGGTTTGGGATCTTCTAAGTGACCTGTGGGAGTTATGGCTGAAGGAATAAAGGATTTGGTTATGACCTTTCGTTGTGGATCGGTCTGGGTTTCTAGAGCAGGGAAATTGGAGGAATAATCTTGTGAGGTTGAAGAAAACATCATACAAGCCATAGGCTGTATGGGTGGTTTAGAATTCTGGATATTTGGAAGAACTTCAGTTTTGTAATTTTTTGCAATCCATCTAAGTTCTTTTTGGTAGATGGGTAATGGAGCTGGTGGTGGTGGAGGATTATGAGGTGGTTTAGGTTAGTTGTGTGAGCACGGAGTTTTAGGTATTTTCTTTTTTGGTTTTCTTCTCCGTTGTGTTTCAACATCATCTTTCTCCCAATCATCCCAACAGGACAATCTGGGTCACAATTTCCTGATCCTGGGGAATCCCAAAGAAAATGGCCATTAAGTTTGGCATGGTAGACAGGATATCCTTCTGATTTAAATCCTGTAATTGGCAGCTTTTCTTGAGCAGTCTGAACAGCTGTAACTATGGCTGAATAAGTGAATGAGAGCTGTGGAGGCTCCTCTGGTGCTGTTGGTGGAGGTTGAAAAGTCATTCAGACAGTTCCATCAGATCTTCTTTCAAACATACTTTCTGATGTCTGGATAGGAGAAGTATTGGAGTGGAACTTCTCATAATTGGAAATCCATTCCAAGGGCATAAGTTTTATGAGTTTATGTCTAGGGATCTATCTTGGAATTTGGATGATCATTGGTATTTGATCTGATTCTGCTAACACCATGAGGGCGTCAGAGTGGTGCTCAGGTGAAGGAAGATCTAAGGCATGATTCTGGAGCCTATAGACTAATTGATGGTGAAGAGTTGCAATTTTTACAGAAGAGATTTGTTCTGCACCTTGAATTTGCACTTGGACTTTCAAGGCAGTAGAGAGATTAGTGTCTTGAAGAGAAAGGTTGAAATTAGGATAGAAAGTGAGTAAAACACTTCCAACATGAAGAGTGGTTAAGACAATACCAATAATAACATCTTGGTAATGTGTGAACCTAGTATCCAGCATAGCAATTCTGGCTGTGACTGGTAATCCTTTCCTTCCATGTAAGGTTATGATTAGTCTGACTGCTCCGATATGGAGATGAGTATAACCTTCTCTTTGCCAATTAGAAATCAATTCTGGAGGAATTTCCAGAGTGACATATTGTTCAGCTGTGGTAGCCTGAAAGGAACACTGATCCAATCTGGATGACTGAATATATTCTTTTGGATGTTGTCTTTTGGTGGAAATAAAGGTTCGGATACTGCGAGTAAAGGAGTATGGACGCTTATAAAGGTGATAAGGACTAAGAAGAGGAAAAGAAGATTCATTGATTTGAGTAGATTCAGGGATATATGAATATTCAACTAAATTTTCTATCTTACTAGCAGTGTGTCTGGAGCAAGATTTGGGTAAAGGAGAGGGTGGAAGAAAGGGAAACTGGAGTAATGACAGAAGAAATAGAAGCGTCGTTGGAGGAAGTTGATGCCATCAGTAGGAAATTCTCTCTGTCGTTGAAGGCTCGAACGAAAAAAACAAAAAGCAAACTTTAATCATACTATTTTGAGAATTGAAGAGCAAAATTTTGAAAAGGATAAGTTTTCAAGGAAGAAGGATGGCTCCAAATAGTCACTTCCATGAAATAGGGAGTCGACTTAAACATTATGGCCGGAAAATATATTATTTTCCTTTTTCATATACTTTCCCGTTTCTTGAGGAGGCTATTAGGGAATCAAATCAGTTATTTCTCTTTTAATCGCCTAGTTTCCATTTAATTGATGTAAGACATTTAAGACAATTAGAATCCTGATTTAGTTTAAATTCTTTCCTATTTACTTAGATTAGGATTCTGATTTGATTTAGATTATTTCCTATTAGGGAAGATTTAGATTTAGATTTGATTTTTGGGTTAGGATTTATTTCCAAAAATTCTTTATATAGGATTTTTTACCCTATATAAAATACTCATATTCAATAAACAGAAAAAGAAGTTTTGATGCAATTGGTGAGAAAGTTAATTCTCTTTGGTTCTTTACGAACTCTTTAAACTTATTGGATTTCCATCGCATTCAAATTCTTGACTTATCAATCAGACCATCCATAACTTATTGTGGCGTCTTCACATACCAAGGTTCATGTTTTCAATAAGCATTGGGTCGAGGTTCCATTCCAGGTTTAGATTCGATCTTAGGAACTAAATTGATTAGGGTCGCGCCAGTTCTTGACGGGGTTCGTATCAAAACTGAGATGGAAACATAATTTTTAAGCCAGTGGATGACATTCCAACACAGAAATTCAAGAATCTGGCTTTAATTCCAAGGCTCTTAATGCCATTTCCAATGGCATTGACATCAATCAGCATGACATAATCTCTATATGTACGACTGCCAATGCGGTAAAATGTTCTAAACTTAATAAACTTGCAACTGAATTTGAGAATCTTAAGAGCATTTACATGAAGAAATTGTTGACTTTAAAGCTAAACTTCTTAAGATTGATAATAATTCATATTCTCTTGGTGAAAGAATTTCTGACGAAGAATTGGTTAGAAAAATTTTGATATCTTTGCTAAATAGATTTCTCATCAAAGTTACAGCTATTGATGAATATTTTGATATTAGCACCATGACTAGAAATCAAGTGATTAGCAAACTTCAAATTTTTGAGACAAATCACTTGAAGAAAAAGAAAGAAAGAGGTATTGATTTTCAAGCTGAAATGCCAAATTCAGAAAGTGATGCTGATAATGAAGCTAAAGACGTGCAAAAATCCCTAGCTTTGATCACCAATAAGGTTCAAAATTTGACTTAACAAAATCTGAAAACAAAAAGAAGAAGAAATTCTCATCAAAGCCACAACCTGCACAAAAGGGTAAATTGATATGAACCCCTCCAAGAACTGGCGCGACCCTAATTAATTTAGCCTCCAAGATAAAATCTAAACCTATAATTAAATGGAATCGCGACCCAATGCTTAATGAAAGCATGGACCTTGGTATGTGAGGGCGCCACAATAAGCTATGGATGTTCTGATTGATAAGTCAAGAGTTTGAACGCCACGGAAATCCAATAACTATTTCACCAATTGCATCAAAACTGATTTGTCTTTCTTATTGGATGGGAGTACATTATATAGGGCTAGTTATAAGAAATTCCACCCCATAATTGCCCTTGGTATTTTCAGAAATAAATCCTAAACCAAAATCAAATCACAGTCCTAATCTAAAGCAAATAAGGAAAGAATCTAAATCAAATTAGAATCATAATCTAAAGCAAATAAGAAATGAATCTAAATCAAATCAAAATCCTAAATTGGCTTAAATGCCTTACTTCAATTAAAATGGAAATTGGGCAACTAAAAGAGAAATAACTGATTTGTCTCGCCACTTGCCTCCTTAAGAAATGAGAAAGTATCCAAAACTTAAATAGAATCTAAATATGCCTCATCCCATGTGCTCATGATAGTTTTATCATCAATCTCATCATTCCCCTGACTCAAACAAAAAACATTAAAAATAACACTTATGTTGTACTCACAGGCAAATATAACTTATATGCATTGTCATTGATCCGCTTCAAGACTTGGAAATGACCATCCCCTCGAGGTAATAATTTAAATTTCCTTCGTTCTGGAAAATGTTCCTTGCGAATGTGTAACCACACCCAATCGCCCGGTTAAAAGACTAGCTTATGTCGCATTTTGTTGGCTTGTATAGCATATTGTTTAGGTTTCTGCTCGATGTTGAACTTCTCCATCTTGTGTATCTGTTTAACAATTTTAGCCTTTTTTTTTACGATCTAAGTTAACACGATTAGAAACAGGTAATAGAGTTAAATCCAATAGGGTTAAAGGATTAAAACCATAAACAATTTCAAATGGTGAATACTTAGTAACAGAATAAACTAAAAAATTATATGCAAACTCAACATTTAGCAAACAATCTTTCCCAGTTTTGATGTTCCTTTTAATGATAGCCCAAAACAGAGTAGATAAGTTTTATTTACGACTTCTGTTTGACCTCTAGTTTGAGGATACCATATATACAATAATATGATAGCTTTTTGCCCACAAGCTAGAATATTATTGTATATCGGCGGGAAACCAGTGACATATATTTTGATGGTTATCCCGAATAGGGACTAGATCAGTTTGCACCACTGGTATAATAAGCAATGTACAATTATTTTCTATCTTGAGCATAATGCTTTTTCCAAACGAAGTGGTAAATATGAGATCTGTTTGTTTTTAATAGGAAATAAAGGAAAACCTGAAACAAAATGGCATCCTCATCAAATAGTTCGGACAATCTTGCTCCTGTTACTCTTTCTTCAACTCTCTCACTTCCCAGATCTTGTTCTAAACACTTAGCTTCAAAAATAAAAAACCTTGTTGAGTATTCATATGTCCCAGAATCAGCACAAATCAATGAATCCTCCATGCCCCTAATTAGCCCATACAAGCTATACCAGAGATCTAATTCTTTCACCAGAAGTATTAGGACTCTAATCTCAACTAAGAGACCAGCCCTAAAAGAATATATCCAGTCATCTCAACTGGATCAGTGTGCTCTCCAGGCATCACAGGTAGAACAATATGTCACCCTGGAAATTCCAACTGATCTCCTTGCCCAGTGGAAGCGGGAATGATACACTCACCTCCATGTTGGAGGAGTCCGGTTGATACTTACTCTTCATGGAAGAAAAGGCTTACCTATCACGGCCAGGTTAGCACTACTGGACACCCGATTCAAGGAATATCAACATGCAGTCATAGGAACAGTCCTGACTACTCTACATGCAGAAAGTGTTCTCTTGACCTTTTACCCAAACTTTAACCTTTCCCTTGATAATCCAAACCTACCCACAACCCTAAAACTTAGATCCAAATCTAAGGAGCTGAACAAATTGTTTCTTCAAAACTGGCAACATTACACCATCAATTGGTGTATCGGTTACAAAACCATGCCCTTTATCTACCAACACCTCAAACCACATCAGATGCACTAATGATTCTTGCAGATTCTTCGGAAAATATCCCATCCATAGTCCAGATTCCCAGGCAGATCCAAAAGCAAGAGCTTCTTAAGCTCATGCCCCTATAATGGCTATCCAACTATGAAAAGTTTCACCAAAAATCCCAGCCAGTTCAAACATCTGATGCTCATTTTGAAAAAAGGGCAGATGGAGTTGTAAAATTAACTTTTCAATCACTATCCACTTCTCAAACATCCATTATTTCTTATCCACCCTCTGAACAATCCATACCTAGAAACTCCTTTTCATATTCCTCCATGATCACAGTCATATCTACGGCACAAGAAAATCTTCCCATTCACGGATTTTCCTCAGATGGCTATCCGATCTACCGAGACAAAGTCAATGGTCATTTTTTATGGGATGTTCTGGGATCCCCTATGTGTGATCCAGATTGTCCTTGCCTCGAAGAAAATGAAGACAATGATGATTTCAATAGACGTCCTAAGCAGCGTAGAAAGAAAAGTCACAAATTGGATCCATGTCACAAAAAACCTCCTCTGCCTCCAGATGATCCAGACAGTCTAACACCTTTGCTTATCTACAGGAAAGGTCTAAGACTTATACAAAAGGAGTACAGACAAAGATCATGCATATAAGAAACAAACCAGCCTGTGTTTCAATCTACACTCATTCAGTCTTGTATGATGTTTTCATCAAGCTCTTACCAAGAGCAGTTTCCTCCTTTGGAAAAACAGACTGATCCACAGACAAAGGTCACCACCAAACCTTTTGCCCACTCTCCTGTTACACCAAATGGCCACCTGGAAGAACCAAAACCTTTTGAAGCCATTCTAAACTGGCAAACTCAAAATGCCAGGGCTCAGAACTCAGCCTTCAGATCTCTTGATGAAAAATTAGAGAAAGTTGCTTCTCAAGTCAAGCAAACCGACACAAAGGTCGACAGAATAACAACCCAACTTAAGCAGATGTATTTCGATATGCAAAATCGAGTCTTCCAACTTGATTCAGATCTTCGATCCATGATTCAAAACAGATATTGGGGTCCCGAATTTAGGCAATTAAAGGCTAAACGTGCTAGGATTTGGTATCAGAGCCCAACGCAGAAGTGGTATCATTTTATAATTCTAAGTAATATTATTTGATCTCCTAGAAGAAGATTACACAAATATTGAAACATCTTCATCTTCAATCTCAACTCCTTCATCATCTTCCTCTCATATTTCTCTTTCCTCTACTCTATCTCTTCCAAAGTCATGTTCCAAACACAGAGCCTCCAAAATTAAAAACCTTGTTGAATATTCCTATATCCCCGAGTCTGCCCAAATTAATGATTCTCAGTTCCCCATCATGAGTCCTTATAATCTATACAAACAAAAAACTTCTTTCACCAGAAGTATCCGAACCATGATCTCCAACAAAAGACCACTCCCAAAAGAATATATTCAATCTTCTAGACTGGATCAGTGTGCTTTACAAGCCTCTCACAGTGAGCAGTATGTCACTTTAGAAATACCCCAAGATCTCATCGTCAACTGGAAACGAGAAGGGTATACGCATCTCCACCTTGGCGGTGTAAGATTGATCCTCACCCTCCATGGCAGAAAAAGGTTTACCTGTTACGGCCATGATTGCTCTGTTAGACACCAGGTTCAAACAGTACCAACATGCTGTTGTAGGAACCATCCTGACCACACTCCATGCTAGCAGTGTCTTGTTAACCTTTTACCCAAATTTCAACCTCTCTCTTGAGGATCCCAACCTCCCCACTACCCTTAAGATCCAAATCTAACTCCAAGGAGTAGAATAAACACCCACGTCAAAAATAGTGTATCGATTACAGAATCATGCACTCGATCTTCCCACACCACACACCACATCTGATGCCTTAATGATCCTAGCAGACACAGACACAATTCCAACCATCATCCAAATTCCTAAACAAATCCAGAAACAAGAATTACTCAAACTTATGCCTCTTGAATGGTTGACCAACTATGAGCATTTCCACCAAAACTTTGAACCAATTCAAACAACAGAAGCCACGTTTGAAAGACGACAAAATGGTCAAGTCAAACTATCTTTTCAAACACCTAAAACCAAGCTTGTTTTATACACGTTACAGCTTTCCTACACTGCTATGATAACAGTAGTTCAAACTGGTCAAGAAAAGAAACTTCCCATTTACGGTTTCTCATCAGAAGGGTATCCGGTATATCCTGACAAAATCAATGGTCATTTTCTATGGGATGACCCTGAAGCCCATATGTGCAATCTAGATTGTCCTTGCTTGGACGACACGGACGTTGATGATGAACTAGAAGTTATGAGGAGAAAGAAAAAAAAAGAAGAAAAAACCTTCTTATCCAAAAACATCTTGCAAATCATTTTCTCCACAACCTCCACCAAATCCCAAACCTCCTATTCACCAAATAAGATCATGCTTTAATGTTTTCAAGCCAATCTTATGAGGAATCATTTCCTCCGCTTGAAAAATAGACAGACACACAAACCAGAGTTATCTCAAAACCTTTTGTCCAATCCCCAGTTACAGCCTTTGGGCAGCCTGAAGAACCAAAACAGTATGAAACTATTTTAAATTGGCAAACCAAAAATGCCAATGCTCAGAATCAACCTCTTCAACAATTCGGAAAGAAAATTGATCGAGTTGCCAGTCAAGTCTCTCAGACTGAAACTAAAGTTGATTCAATCAGCAACCGTCTTGATCAGATGTACATCCATCTACAAGATCGTATCTCTGAGCTAGATACCGATCTCAGACGAATGATCAATAACCACATATGGGGTCCAGAGTTTAATAAAAAAGAAGTAGAGATCAGAAAGCTCAAAGCTGAATTGACAAGAATTGATGCTGAAAAGACTCGACCTTTTCTTTTTACTCAAACACAAACCCCACCAGTACCTCCTCCGATCTTTGAAACTTATGCACCTTTCTACACACCATCCAAACCTCAACAACCTGTTTATAATCAGTTCTTTGGATTCTCACACCTTCAACCAACTCCTCAACCAAAACCATCTTCACCTAAAAAATCAAAATCCAAAGTCAAGATCTCATAACCAAAGTCAAAGGCCACTTCATCTTCATCTGTTCCTCCGGTACCACCAGAAGATTCACCAAAAGCCACTTCTAAACCTCCCAAAAAAGACAAAGGTCCAATGGATTAGTATCATTATCATACTGTCCAAAACACATCTTTTGAGTCCTCTGACCCAGAAACAGTCTATGAGTCAAACCCATCAGAGTCCAACCCGTCTTCTTCTTTTTCATCTACAAACTCAGACGGTACCTCCACTGACTCTGAATCCGAATATACTGACATTACAAGCATATTAATGGCCACCAAAACTGAAGATCCAAGCACTTCAACTGCCACACCTATTGTTGAAGACAATTCTTCTGATACTGAAAATAAAGCATCTCCCACAGAACCAGAGCCATCAATGCCTCCACCGATTTCTGATCACTCAACAAAACCATCTTCAGCATCTTGGTTCACATTTGATGACATTCCCCGTCATAAATTGCATGCTCGACTTTAAGAATTTACTGCATGGATTGACCTCCAAGGAACCAAACCTAATGCTCAACCTCAAGCTGTTCTCCATGAATTCATGGCCCGATCAACGGGTTCTTTATGTGATTGGTTAGAAAGCTTGAGAGAATACCATTAGCTCCAATTTATGCAATCTCCAATTGGCACAACACTCAATATCATTCATGAACAATTCATCAGAGAAAAAACTGCTTCTACTGATGCAGACAGAAAAGAGTATCATCAGATGAAGTGCTGCTCGCTCAAAAGACACCTTTTGGAATCTCGTTACAAAAGGATGAGTATTATTTTTTATAAGCTGAATGGGTTCAATGAGCCATCTCTCAAACATATCTTCATAGCCTCACTTCCTTTTGAGTTACAACCTGATCTTCAAAGGAAACTCACAGCCATTAATCTCAGCATCGCTGATACCTCTCTGGGAAAGATTTTCCAAATGGCAATGCTATGTCTCGACAAGATCTGTGAGCAAAAAGAATTTTTCAAGGATCTCATAGAAGACAAAAAATCCTTTTCTGAAGCCTGTAAAAAACCCTATCTCAGGATAGAGTGCAAAGATGAAAAGAAGTGTATTTGTCCAACCAGAAAAAAGAAACATTTCCAAAAACACTTCCATAGAAAATCATCCTCCAAGAAACCTTTCCAATATTTCAAGAAAAAGGATGCTTCCCAGTATAGAAAGAAAAAACATAACCGTTGTTTCATCTGCGAGAAACGCGGTCACTTTGCTCGAAACTGTCCTCACAAGTCTGCCAAAGCTGTTCGTCTCATACAGCATCTTCAACATTCTTCACTGTTATCTGAGAATGAAGATGTTGAATTAAATTTTTCAGAACGGTCAAAACAAGACAATCAGACTGCTTTCATTATCGCAGAATCTTCTAATTCTGATGATATTTCAGTCGATGATATTTCAGTCATTTCTATAGTTCAAACTGTCAACCATGTTTCAGCCATTCCTAGACCTTCTCCAAAAATGTCAATTCTTCCTTCCAAATTTCATAAACATGTTTCTGTCATCGGGTTTATTGACACTGGTGCAGATACCAGTATGATCGATCCTTTTGTCATTCCCTCTGATTGTTGGGAAAACCACTTAAAACTTTTCCGAGCAGTTAATGGAGAAACTTTTAAAACCACTATGATTACAAAAAAACTCATTGGTATCCAATTCTTTCCGAATTCCATAATTTGGAAAAAGATTGTAGCATCTTCACTCCTAGACAAAGATTTACTC
>NW_006262339.1:15801137-15809470 GCF_000493195.1 Citrus x clementina | reverse complement strand
TGTCCAGAAAACCATTCACAGTTCCACCATCCTTCACCTCTTTGGAAAAATGAACACTTCTTCATTTACCTTCTTTTCAAACTCAACGAAAACATAAATCCCATAAAAGCATCACACCCGGGTATGTCTCCTTCCGACCTCCTACTTGCTAAGCAAGAATGTTCTCAGTTGCTTCAGCAAGGTTTTATTAAACCTACTGATTCAAATTAGACTTGTCAAGCCTTCTATGTTGAAAAAATATCTGAATTAGTTCGCTATAAAAAAAGGTTAGTTATTAATTACCAGCCACTTAATTCTTTCTTTAAGGATGATAAGTTCCCCATTCCAAAAATCCAAACCCTGTTTGTCCATCTTCAAGGGGCTCGTATCTTCTCTAAGTTTAATCTAAAAGCTGGTTTTTGGCAACTACATATTTCACCAGTTAACCGTCACAAAACTGCCTTCTGCATCCCTGATGCCCATTATCAGTGGACTGTTATGCCTTTCGGTCTTAAGGTTGCCCCTTCATTATTTCAAAAACCATGACAAAAATCTCCAGTCCTATCCTTCATCATGCTTTGGTATACATTGATGATATCTTATTATTTTCCTCTGACCATGAGAGCCACCAGAAGCTCCTTTTGGATTTCTTTCATATTGTGCAGGAACATGGAATCATGCTTTTTGAAAAGAAAAGTAGCATAGCAAAAGAATCAATTGAATTTCTTGGCATGGTGATTAAAGATGGCCATTATCAGCCTAGTCCACACATTGCAACTGAATTATTAAAGTTTCCGGACACACATCTCAACAAAAAATAGATCCAACAATTCCTCGGGATTGTTGATTATGTCCGTGATTTCATCCCTAAAGTTGCAATCCACACAAGCCAGTTGTCCTGCATGCTCAGAAAATAGTGCCCTCCATGGGGACCAGCACAAACAGAAGTTGTCCAACAACTAAAAGTGATAGCTCAGTCACCTCCTCCTTTTTGAATTCCCACAACTGGACAACGCATTCTACAGACCAATGCCAGTCATGATTACTGGAGTGCCATCCTTCTTGAAGAGATAAATAGTGTACGTCACTTCTGTGCACATGCAAGCGGAAAATTCAAAGACTCTGAAAAGAATTACCATGTGATCTACAAAGAGATTTTGCCGGTCAAGTATGGAATAAAAAAGTTTAAATTTCATCTAATCAGCCATAAATTCCTTATCAATATGGACAACTCCTCTTTTTCTTGAATCTTTGATTTCAAAAATAAGTTGCTCCCTAACAAACAGTTACTCAGCCTCAAAAACTGGTTTGCTAAATACGATTTTACTGTCCAATACATAAAAGGCAAACAGAACCTTATCCCAGACTTCCTTACACTTCCGGCTATAAATAAACCTTCATTTATTTCCTCCATTCACACCATCCCAGTTATAGCCATGAATCGTCAACTTCCTTTCAAAACTCTCAACCAGAGAACCTTTCCCATGAACATTCCTTTTCATTCAGCCTACCAGATCCAAGACTTTGCAAAGAAATTCCTTTACCGGTATTTCTTCAATGTTCAAAGTAAAAAGCCTGATCGCTTTCCTTCCCTCTGTATGGAAAACCTGTTTCTCACAGGTCTTACCATGTCTTCTCTAACCATTTGCGAAGATGAGTTATGGTACATGTGGTGTCTCGCTACCCTGTATGCTACCAAACTGGTTTTTCCTGTTAAGCCAGTCCTCACACACATCACTACTCCTGAGTTCTCATCAGATCTTCTCTGGACTCTTTTTGGAATGGTATTCACACTTCCCATGGTGGCGAAACAACTCAAAAATCTGTGTACTTTTCACGGATTAGACAAAATGCCAGAACAAAAAGCCAACATGTTCACTACAGTCTTCATCGTTCATAGACCTTACTTCCAGCACCTAGAAACAAGAGACTTCTAGACACAAGATATGGCCTATGAATAAAAAACTTATCTCCATCCTTATACCCTCATCCATGATACATTTGTTACCTCTACTCTCAAGTCATACCTCATGGAACTCAACAATGTTCAGCCACCTGCCATAAACATCCACCACACCTCTGTTGGACCATCACACACTTTAGAAATTGTCCCAAAGATACAAACTTGTACTCCAGATTCCAGTTCCAGTCCTCAAAGAATCCTTGTCATGGAACAACATCCTGATTACACTAACATCTTATTCCAAGACGCTCAGGATCTATGGGAAGATTTTAAGTCTCTTCTCTATACTGAAAATCCCCATTACACTGTCATAGACCCTCCTGCTACATCAGCCCCAAAAGAGATGACTAATGTTGATGAAGAAGCCTATCTGCAAGCTGGAGCTTATCTTGATCACAGACAGATCCATCGTGCCAAATGCCAATATGAGAAAGAAACTGGCGATGTGTCTCCATGACACTACCCATCCACTCCATGATTGCCGATACGCATGAGAATCTTTAGATTTTGCTTTTTTAAGTTTTCTTTAATAATTAGACAAGGGTCATGTCTTGTCTAAAGTGTCTTTTCTCCTTTTCCTTTTTATTTTTAGCGTGGTGTGCTTTAATCATTCTGCTTTTGTAAAAGATAAGAGTCTCATCTTACCTCTCATTCCTCGAGATCTCTATATAAGGATCTCTCTTTCCCTTTGTAAGGCATGAGTTAATTTGGAATAAAAATCAGTTTTCTTCACATCATATTTCTCTAAACCTTTTTCTCTCTTCTAGAAATCAAAGAAATTATTTGGGGTTAATAATGATACGCTCACTTCTAATTTTCTAAATTGAGTATGCTCTGCACTTGCCCTAAGCCTAAGGATCCTGTGCATCATAAAGGTCCTGTTTTATCCTCCAAAATCGATTTTTGTAAAATGAAATTGTTTTCTCACAACGTTCACCATCTTTGAAGACCAAGAGTGCAGTGTTTTCGGGTGGTATCGTGAAAAACTGTTTTAAAAAATGATTTTCGGATTTGGTATTTGATGGATAAGTGTATATTGGCTGGAAACCAGAACTTGCGGGCTATTGGCCCTAAGAACAGGCTTTGTTCTGTTATAGATCTGAGGTAGAAATTAGGCAATTAAAGGCTAAACTTGCCAGGATTGATGCTGACAGACAACAACCTTCATTGTTTGCAAAATCCCCTGCTTTACCTTTAAATACCCCAACTTTCAGTACTTACTAGCCTTTCTACACACTATCTACCTCACGACAGCCAGTAGACTATGCCAAGTTCTTTGGCCTATTTCATCTCACACATACTTCATCCCCTGCTCCGCCTAAACCACAACCTAGACCTGCCAAGCCTGAACCACCTCTAGCTTATCACCAACCTCCACCAGTCCCTGATCCACAGTCTACCCAAAAAGACAAATAACCTATGCACCAATACTCATCCCAAGTTCTACCACATATTTCAGAATCAGATGAAGCTTCCCCATCCCAAACAGAAGAAACCTCCACTAATGAGGAATCATTTTCTTCTTCAGACTCTGAAAAAGAATTAACTGATATCTCTAAGCTCCTTACGGTTCAACCTTCAACAGGGTCAAATAATCCCTCTCCCTTTTCACCTCCTCCAACACCAATTATTGAAGAGGCAGACTCAGACATAATTCTTACAGCTTCTCGTCAAGAAAATTATTCTCCCAAACCCTCAAACAACCCATGGTTTACTTTTGATGACATTCCAAAAGTAAAATGGCCAGCTAGATTTCAAGAATTTTTTGCCTGGATTGATGTTCAAATGCTCAAGGCTGGAGCAATAACCCAAACAGTTCTTAAAAAGTTCAGTTCTCATTTTACTGGATCTTTAAAAGATTGGTTTGAAAGTCTAGGTCCATACAGACAATTCCAGGTGATTCAAGCCCAGATTTCAGAGGTCCTGGGAATAATTTATGAGCAGTTCCTTGGAGAAGCAACAGCTGCTAACGAACAAACAAGAAGAGAGTTCCATCTAATGAAGTGTTGTTCTCTCCAGATAAAGATCTGGATTTTCACTACAAGAGGATGTCTACAATGTATTACAAACTCAATGGCTTTAATGATCCATCGTTGAAGCATGTCTTTGTGATACGAAAATCCCACAATGAAACTTTGAAACTCACACTTAAATTGTAGTTTCAACTTCCCAAGAGAAAGTTCTAAACAGATTTGTGACAAACAAAGCCTTGACCCAATGCTTAAGAAAAGCATGAACCAAAGGTATAGAGAATGATATTGACGCCACACTCAAGAAATAGATGAGAATGTGAGTAATAAGTCTAAATTTGGAACGCCACAATAATGCAAATTCTTGATAAGTTCACTAGTTCTCAAAAGAACTAAAGAAAGAATAATCTTTCAAATTCAAATAACATTAATCTCTTAATTGTCATACATAGCAAGGTTGTTGAGTTTAAATAGGCTAAAAGAAACCCAAGATCCTAAAATATAAATGGAAACATTGGAACAACCCTCCAAGTATAGGTTTGACAAAGGGTGTTTTAAAAGCCTTCACCAACCCACCACTATTAATGTTAGCATTGACAAACATAATGCTAGCCCACCATCATCAATGGTAGACTTACCTAATATATTGATAAACTTGCCAAGCCTTAATAAGCTGTAATAAATTGATCATAACTCCTTCTAGAGAACTCCAAATCCAGTTCTGTAAAATGCATTGGAAAGCTAACTTAATTATCTTTCCAACTGTATATAGCTTGCACATTAATTCTAGCTCAATCAATACCAGATTTATTCCGAATTTGCCCTTTCTACATTTGATCCAAATTGTGTATTTGGCTGCCCAATAGCTTGAATAATGCCCACAATGCCTTGTCTTCTCTCCAAGCCCAATTCATGATGTCTTGCATCTTTTTTGCTCTAGCTCTTGTAATTGGGCCTCTATGAATGTGCAAAAGATCACTTGAAGCTTTAATGGTATTCCTTTGATAGTTCTCATCATTCCCCCTCTCTTCAAAAGGATTCGTCCTCAAATCTTCACCTACATCGAAAGGAGAAAGATAAGAAACATTAAAAGTAGCACTTACATTATACTCACCAGGAAGATCCAATTTGTAGGCATTGTCATTGATCCGTGAAACCACTTGAAATGGACCATCTCCCCTTGGAAGCAACTTGGAACGCCTTTGTGCTGGGAACCTCTTCTTTCTCATATGCACCCACACCCAATCTCCAGGCTAAAAAACCACTTGCTTACGTCCTTTGTTGGCTTGAGTAGCATATTGTTCAGTTCTCCTTTCTCTGTGTTGTCGCGTTCTCTCATGCAATTGCTTGACAAATTCAGCTTTCTTTTTACCATCCATAATAGCACGCTCATCAATAGGTAAAGGTAATAAATCCAAAGGAGTTAATGGATTAAAACCATATACAATCTCAAATGGTGAAAATTTAGCAGCTGAATGGACAGTTCTATTGTAAGCAAATTCAACATGTGGCAGACATTCTTCCTAAGTTTTCAAGTTCTTTTGAATAATGGCACGCAACAAAGTAGACAGAGTTGATTGTTACACCACTACATCGAGACATATCTTTAACTTTGAAAAAATCCTCAATTTTTCAATGGCTGCACCAAAGCTGATCAAATGGTTGTATAAAGGAAATCTTCCACATTGTTGCGGTCTGTAAACATTAGAAGTACTTAGGGCAGCCATCTATAATAGGAAGAAACAAGAGAACCTTTTTCGATATTAGCAAAGTTTTTAGTTGGTAGCATCAAAATCTTTTCCAATAAGGGCTAGGATGTCTTTATGAAGGCTGTTGCTCAAGTCATTCAAGCCTATACCATGGGTGTATTTAATATTCCAATGGGATTGTATGATAATTTCTAAAAGGGAATAGCTAAGTTTTGGAGAGGCTCTAAAGACGAAAGTAGAGGTGCAATGAAATTTAAAGATTTCTCATGTTTTAATCAAGCCCTGGTAGCTAATTCTATAGTTTATAGATTCTCTTATATCTAAAGTTTTGCAAGCAAGATAGTTTAAGTAATCAAATTTCTTGCGTACTAAACTAGCGTTTAACTCTTATTCATTTGAAGAAGCATTCTGTAGGGAAAGCAAGTTATTCACAAAGGCTAGATATAGAATTGGGACTGGTGATAAGAGTGCAAGTTTATAATAGCAATTGAATCCCAAGATACTGTTGTATTTGAGTAAAATTAGGTTCAGTAATAAGTGGAATAAGTCAGAGATTTACTAGTATTTCATAAGGGATGATGCAGATTTGATTGTGACTATTCTTCTTCCAAGAAATCCTAAAGTGGACCAAGTGTTTTGGCATTGCAATAGGCCAAGTGGTTATTCAGTAAAAAGAAGCAATTAGATTACTCAAAAGATTAACTTTCATAATTCTCCTAGTTGTTTTGATAATACATCAGATGCCTGGACCCTTGTCTTACAATCCAAAGTTAAAAACTTTGCGTGGAGTTGTTCAAAATCTACTATCAATAACTAAAAATCTTGAGTACAAGAAAGTGCTCCCAGATCTATATGCTAGTCATATGCCAGCTATGTAAAAGAAAGATGGAAAACAATGCTTTATTGGATTGTCAGTTATCTCATGAGATTTGGAAGATGGTTCCTTTTGGTAATAAGATTCAAAATCTTGCAGAGCAATTATGTTAATTGTGTTGCAGGCTAAGTCTAAGAATTTGAGGATGGTAGAAATTGAACTATTAGTTGTTTTTTGGTCATCTTGGCATGCAAGGAACCTTTTTCTTTTTGAAAGCAAGAAGGTGAACCCTATGACTTTTGTGGCAAAAGATGAAGCTATCTTAAATTCTTTTAAGGGAGTTAAAATTCCAAGTTCAAATCACTTGGAGAATTAAACGGTGATACAACAATAGGTGTGACATTCTCCTCTAAGAGATTGGTTTGAAGTCAATGTGGATGATGCAACCAATTTAGGAAAACAACTTGCTGTTTTGGGAGTTGTTGCGAGAGATTCTGAGGGGATTATATAGATACTGGCAATAGACTTTAAAGTTCTATGGGAATATAATTTGTAGAGGCTAAAGTATTGATTCCCAAGGGATCTCCAAGGGATCTCAGATTTAGTTAACAATGGAAAAGGCAACAGAACAACAATTATTTTTGAAAATGCAAGATGAACTAAAAGTTTTTGATGATTTAAAGTCTAATATTCTCATAAACTTGGTAATATTAATGCCAACTCTTTTGCATTAATTGCTTGAGTATGAAAGTCTGCTATGTGGGCCAATGAATGATTTTGTTTTTATTTAAAATTTAAATAATAAATTTAATTAAAAATAAATAAATAATATATAAAATGTTAATAATTATAAAAAATTAATTTTAATATAAATAATAATGTAAATGTTATTATAACTAATACAATGGGCACTTCACCAAATAAGATATTGCATTATAACTTAATGTAATATAATGCTATATAATCCAAATACACCATAATATAATATAATATAATTTTAAAGCAATAAGTCCTAATACAATTAGGTGTGCCAAATAGCAAATACACGGCACTCGCCGGTAAACATCCTATACTAATAACGCTGTTTTCCGCAAATTGTGTATATTTTACATTTACTTGTAAATACCCCATACCCGGAGGGCGCGGTCTTAAATGTTACCCTCACAAATCTATAGGGTAGTGCATTTACCTTCGGCAATAAGCCAAGTATCCGATCAGAGTGAAAAAGGAAAGCGAAAATACAGAACCCATTCATTGATCATTTCACAAAACCAACGGGACGAATGGCGCTGCAGTGGTTAATACTTGCTTATGCGGTGGCAGCAGAGGCCGCGATAGCCATTCTCTTGACAATTCCCTCACCTAAGCTCTTAAAGAATCGTTTGGTTTCCCTTGTCTCTCTCATTCTCCAACCAGCCCTCTTTATAGTTCCCTTTGCCGGTTTCCAGCTCCTCGGTACCCAGTTGTTTTTCCTTTGTTTTTTAATATAATTTTCTATTATTTTTTTCATTTTTATTCAGGGTTGACGATTTTCTTGATTTGAGGACTTGGTTATGGCTGTATTTGTGCAGATATCTATTGGAAGAGCGAGCATCGCTTGATGTGCACTTCTGAGATCTGCACGGCTGCTGAGAGAGATCGATATGAGAAGTCCGTAAGTGTTTCTCTAATTTGCTTATTTATGATTTTATTTTAAAAAATAAAAATTTATGGAATTATCAATTTATGCAGTTGGATGTAATTGCTATGATTTTTCCCTTATTAAAAATGCTAAAAATTCCTAAAATTTGCTAGGATGTGAGTAGCTTGCAAAAGCTTTTTTTTTTTCATTTTAATAATTTGTCTTGAAGAACAATTGATTAATAGTTGTCAAGATACGTTGTCCGCAAGCCCGAACA
>NW_006262339.1:15773486-15800873 GCF_000493195.1 Citrus x clementina | reverse complement strand
TAAGTCATGGATTTGCTGTCGTGAAAGCAACAAAATTGTGTGTATGTTTGTGCATAGGAGGAATATAAATGAAAATTATGGTCTCAAGGATGTTTTGTTGAAAAATGTGTTTTTTCTTTTAGTTGTTTCATCTCTATTGATGCTTTGGATTAATAGTCAAATAAGAAATTCTTTTGCTATGGCTGTTCTCCTATACTCACTTTGTAATAAACCAAAAGTGAATTGAGAGAACTTGATGGCCAGATCTTACATATGGGTAAGAATCTTTTATGTGTTCAAATTTAATTAAGATTCATCCTTTTGTGAGTCAATTAACGTAAGACACTTTAAGGTCACACAAAGTAAAATCATGTTATAAGGTTTAGGTGCGGTGAATAGCTCACCTGATGGAAGGAGCCGCTTAATGTAAAAGTGATCAATTTTTGCACTTCCCTTCAATCAGTTTTAGCAACTTAATTGGTCAGGAGTTTTTTCTCAGAAGCAATGATTGCAGTATCAAAACATAGGCTCATCATATAAACTTTGGAAATATTTTAAATTTGGGAGTGTACAGATATTATATTGATTAATTGTGTTTTCAATTTGCAGTTCCAGATCTGAAAACACATCTAGTAGCACTCTTATCTAGACAGTTTTTATGTTATTTATTTGAAGTAGATTTCTAGTTTCCCTATACATATGTTTTGATACGTACTAATTAGAACTTAAGTTATGTTTCTGTCATAGATCAATTAAAGAAATAGTATAACAATTTCTTTTTCAGAATTGTTTCTACCTTCTGGCTTTGCCAAATTTCTGTCATATGTCTATGTACTTTATATTCTTTTCTCCAAAAAATGCTCTTTCTTCTTTTTTTTATACTTATTTATTATTTTTCTTCCCTTTCACTTTCTTCTCCATTATAGATCATTTACTCTTTGGGTGGGGGTTTATGCCCTCTAAATTTCATTCTGAACGCTTATACTTTGTACACTCATTTAATAACTTTAAAATATCAATTTTTATTCTAAACACTCTTTCGAATGTCATAATAGTCCTCATTAAACACGTTCTTTAAGATGCTTTGTTTCGTTTTTACACCTATAAAAATGGTCCTCTATTTTAAATGTGTTGGCTTCTTCTTTTTCTATTTCTTTCCCTCATTCATTGTTCTTGCTTTATTTGTATTGTTTCCTTTATTCAATGACATATGTTGTGACTTCAAGCCTAGTATTATTTTTGTTTTCAAGATGACCATTGCCATGAATCATGAATGTCTGTGAAGATCTTTTGAATTGGGAATGCCAATATGACTTTCTTCTTGCTTTTTCACATTGGTTCTTCCTTTACTTCATTTTCCTCCCTCAATTATTCATGTACGTATTTCAATGATGTTATCACAGGGGAGACAATGAACATTGATTTGATTTTTCATGGGCGATATTTGTTAAAACTAAGTAATAATTTTACGGTACATTAGATTTGATGTTGAAGAGGATTAGGGTATAAGATAAAATAATTGTGCAGATAATGGGTGTATTGGATGGGGTGCAGATAGTAATAAAAAAATAAATAAATTATGTATTAAATTTTCCATAATAGTAAATAACATTAAGGATATTATAGTAATATAAACATTTATTAAAATGTGAGTGTTCAGATTAAATTGAAGAGTGCAAGTAGCCGGGGCACCCTTAGTCCTTTAGGAGTCTAGCATCAAGAAAACTGTTATTGTGGTGTTTGTTTTGTTCTCAATAACTGTTACTATATTTATATACAATATTTGATATCAGTATTCAATTGTTTAAATATATTAGTTGCAATACTTGTGTTTCTTAAGGATGAGCTATATGTGGTGTGAATTCAATTGCTTGAAGAATTAAATGTTGAAAAATTCCTGACATTGTGATTTATGGATTAAAAATAAAGGGAAAAAATATAGAAACCTTATGTTTATCTCGTCAATTCTATTTGATTCGTGGTCAAAAAATGAAATGATAAATTTTATTGATGATCAGAAGCTTTATTGTTACGTATTGGTTTGCTTTATCCAAAGAAAGTTGTAGAAGCTTTATTGTTATGTATTGGTTTGCTTTATCCAAAGAAAGTTGTCTATCATATATGATTTTTGACATATAAAAGGCCAGTTTAGTATTTTAGTGCCTTAAATAGTTATTATTATCCGTGCAAATTAGTTGTGAAATAATTAGGCATTTAATAATTAGTTAAACTTTGAGTTAGTGCTTATTGAAGGATTTGCTGCAGAAGGAAATGAATGATGATGATTTCAAATCATTGATTTGTAGAAAAATGAGATGGCATTATGATTATAAAGAGTTTTCTGTGAGAATCTGTGTAATCTCTTGGTGATTGAATGAACAGAGAAGCAGCAGAAAAGCACAGAGAGCCCAGTTTCTACATGTGTTGCAATTTAAGTGTGTACTTTATAAAGCATCACTGGATAAGGAAGCCTTGATTCTTTCATTGATTGCACCATTGATTTTTCTGTCTGAGAATTGTGCTCTTACATGTAGTTCTTGGCAAAGGGCACAGCCATCCTATCCCATGATCCAATTTCATCAAAGCATTTACATTTTCTTTTCGAAGTTTCTTTATTACCGTATATCTGTTCTGATAAGGTTATTTTTATTATACTTACTGTTGAGGTGATTTCTGCAGATCTACAAGGCTCAAAGGAATGTTATTCTCTGTGCTGCAGCATGCCTTCTGTACTGGTATTAAGCAGTAGTCTGTTAGTTTCATCTTCAGAAACTTCCTTTCAAGATTTATACTTAAATAATATTTGTTCATGGTTACAGGTCTATCTTCCGTATTTGTAAGTATTACAAGGACGTTCAAAGATTGGAGGAAGTAGAAAAGAGATACAAGGAAGAGTAACTTTTGTCATTCTGCCATTTGGGGCAACGGCCAAATAGTAGGAATTCAGTTTAGATAAATGAGTTGATTTACATAGTATTGGCCATTAGGTATGGAAACTTGACTTTCCATTTCCGCATTATCTTAAATTAGATGTATTTGCTAGTGTGTTAACTGGTTTGTTAATCTTTCTTCCGCTAGAAACATATACTTGTCTTTGCATTAACACTGCTGCAATTTGTGAGAAATAAATTGTGTTAAATTTAAGCAAACACAGATATGATTTATTTATTAATTGTATCGAAACATCAAAATATGGATACAATCTGTTTATTATTTGTGTTGACTCATTTTAACTTATTTAATATAAAAATAATAAATTAATTTAAAAATAATAAATATGTGAATATTATTCCTAAAAATAAGTCATAAATAAACTAATATGATATAAATATCATATGACTAAATTTATAACACAATATTGATATGATACGGAAAATTAATTTAGTGTTTAGTATGTATGTTAGTTAATTTTTTCAATAGTATTATTACATATTAAATATTAATTGATATTTGTGTTATAAATGTGTAATCATGTAGAGGTAGTTTAACATGGATACGATACAATTATTTATTATTTCTTGTTAATGTTTGTTTTTCTTCCTATCTATACATGTTTCTCGTGTGAATGTTTTTGTTTTATTTATTATTGTTATTAATCTTTTGACTATGAGCAAGAGTTTGGGGAAGGTAGTTAACAATACCTAAACAGCCAACACACGACCCACGTATAGCTATTATTTTAAAATGATAGATATTTCTTATAATATCCTTTTTAATGACAAATTTAACTTTAATTAAAGTCAATCCTCATGAAATACTAATCGTTCCCAATATCCATGAGTTTTTCGATTCTTAAGTGGGGCAAAAAAAATTGGAAGATGTCTTACAAAACAATCACTTGTATTAAAAAAAAAAAAGAAAGAAAACTTTTGTAGACTTTTTTTAATTTATATAAAAATATTTTTTTTATTTGCTCACTCTTGGTTTAAAATAATGCAGAGATATACATGTAATTTTTGGCTTAAAAATAAAATGGGGTTTATAATAAGAGTGTAAACGTATTTAACATGTGGTTTAGTTAGGTATATTGCGTCAATAAATGCAATTTCAACAAAAGGTAAATTTTATAAATATTTAAAATGAATTTGAGAGAATTTTGGAAGGGTGACAAGAATTGAACTCTAAAATTAAAGGTATGTACAATGGTACTAACAATAATTCTGCTCCACTAGAAAAAAGATCCCAAGGATAATTGCATTGGGATAAAAAAAACAAAAAAAGTAGTTTGGACAATCACTCCACTTTTTTTTTTTTTTTAAAGTCTCTTGACCATCTTTGGTTGGTTAGGTAGTGTAGCTTAAATGTTTTAGTTTTAAAATGTTTGATAAAAAAATTATAGTTGTAATTTAGAAGATAAGTTAATTTTATTTTACACTTGTATAATGAAAAATATATAATATTTTTACTATTATTTTCATAATTATTATTTAAAATCATATTGGTCCCACAATATCAACTTTATATTACAGTTGCAATCTTTTTTTTTTTTTTGGCACAGCACCTCAATACTATACAGGGCTTGAGATTGCCTTAACATTAGTCAAAATTTAGACAATTTTACCCTTACAATAAATGGCCATGTATCATAATTTATTAATTATTAGGTATTTACTTTATGACTTATATAACACTTTTAAATGAAACATAATATTTTTAGTACCCCCCACGTATAATCACAGGAAGTAAATTATAAGAGATATATTGATATGAAACCCGCCAAAAACTGATGCGGCCCTAATCAATTTAGTCTCCAAGATCGAATTTAAACCTAGAATTGAATGGAACCACAACCCAATGCTCAATGAAAGCATGGATCATTTATGAGGATGCCACAATCAGTTATGGATGATCTTATTGATAAGTCAAGAATTTGAATGCCATGGTAATCCGATACGTTGAAGAGTTAGTTTAAGAACTAAAGAGAATTAACTCTCTCACTAATTGTATTAAAACTAATCTATCTTTCTTATTGGATGTGAGTACATTATATATGACTGGTTACAAGAAATTCCGCCCCATAATTACCCTTAGTATTTTCATAAATAAATTTTAAACCAAAATCAAATCAGAATCCTAATCTAAAGCAAATAAGGAAAGACTCTAAATCAAATCAGAATCCTAATCAGCTTAAATGTCTTACATCAATTAAAATGGAAACTAGGCAATTAAAACAGAAATAACTAATTTGTTTCGCCATTCGCCATTTGCCTCCTCAAGAAATAGGAAAGTATCCAAAAAGAAAAGTAGTATATTCTCGTAACATGAAAGTATCCAACACTATAAAAAAACTTGCAATAGATGACAGACACTTTGTGATAGATTCTAAGAAAAATGGCATAAGTCATAAAAGCATGATAGATTCATGATAAATTTTGTCTATCAAGTATTCATGACGGACTCGTGATAGAAATAAATTATGTCAAGAATATATGACAACTTTGTGGTAGAATATATTATATCAAGAATTCATGATAAAATTTTAGTGTTGACTTGATTTTGATGATTTTTTGACTGAAATTTTTGGTATTATTTAAAATAAAATATTATATGAATCAAGAAACGTTATCGTTTCACATAAGTTGGAACGATGATATTTTGCTTATAAATTTAAAATATTAAATATTTAAAATTTTTATTATAAAATAAAAATAAACTATTAAAATAAAAATTAAAAGTTAAAATTAAAAAGAAACCCTCGATTTTTTATTTCTAAGTGTTGAGGCTTCCACCTATTGTCTCACCAAACTCTTCTCTCATAAAACCCCCTGAAACCCTAGCCTCCTCACAACCTCTCTCAATCGACATAGGTAGATGCTCACATCCATAGCAACCATGGTAGAAGCATTATAATCGGGCTACGTTTCTTGATGCAGCGTAAGCGTGGGGGTGCTCATGGCCACTGCTAGTCGCATGTGGTGACCACAAAAAGAAGCAATAAAGTTGTAGCAAAGCCTATTTCATGTTGGTTGCAGTTGTAGCAGACTAGGGGGTGACCTTCTAATGGCCATTTCTGGCACAAATCAGTTGCTGGTGGTGGCGATGGTCATGCAGCATAATGGAGGCTCTCTCCTTGTGCCGACGACAACATAGAAAAGCACTAGTGTAAGTTGTTGTTTGAAATGGCTGCAATGGACGCAAAGCAATTGGCAGCTACGGGGAAAAGGAAAAATGAAATTAGGTCCTTCATCGTGCTAAGCGTAACAATGTAATGTTCACATAACATCATCAAATATCATAATGATAAGGAGGTTTGTCCAAACTTTGAATGATATCATCCATTCTGTCATTCTATATGTATCCCCACTTCAATTTCATTTGTGGGAAATCTATTTGTGTTCTTAAGCTGACCTATTAGATTTGATAGTTGCTTAAAGAATATTAATTTTTTCTATATATCTTATGGTTTAATTTTTATTTTTTTGTCTTAGAACTTATTCTTTCAGCCTTAGGACTTCATCTTTCCCAATTTCACATCTGCAACTTCTCTCGATTTCTTGTCTCTTCAGATTGGTATGATTTCAATTGATTTATTGTCTCTTCAAAACCTTGGATATTGTAATGTGCCTGGATTGTTTATCGGTTTGTCTAGTGGAAATTGAATTTGCTATAGGGCTTTCAAATTTCACTATAAACTACCAATTTTAAATATTTGTTCTTTAATTCTCTTTAGTTCTTATACAATCTCTTTGAACTTATTAGATTTATGTGGTGTTCAAACTCTTGACTTATCAATCAGATCATCCGTAACTGATTGTGGCGTCCTCACATACCAAGTTTCATGCTTTCCTTGAGCATCGGCTCGAGGTTCCATTCTAGATTTAGATTTGATCTTGGAGACTAAATTGATTAGGGTCGCGTCAGTTCTTGGTGGGGTTCATATCACTAATAATCTTCTTCACTTTGTCACTATTAGTAAATGTCTTTCGTAGTGCTCCTAGAGAATTCATGATATTGGTGAATTTAGTGTACATATCATGAACACTCTCATATGACTCCATTTGAAGCATCTCATATTGTCTAGTGAATTTTAGACTCTTTTACTTGATTAGTTCCCTAATAGACAACTTTAAGTTTTCTCCAAATTTTATAAGCATTAGAGCAACCTGAGGCCTATGAAATTCCTTTTTATCTAACGCACAAAATAAAACATTCATGGCTTTAGAATTTAAAGACATCTTTCTTTAATCCAACTCACTCCACTCACTTGAAGGTTTTGGAATTTCTGCTCCATTTTTATAATTCTTCTTAAGAATGAAAGGACCATTACAAACCATTTCCTACATTTTATAGTCTATGGCTTGTAAATAGATTCTCATCCTAGTCTTGCAATAAGGATAGTCATTACCATTAAAAAAATAGAGGTCTAGTGGTGGATGGACCTTTCATGAAGGTTGAGCTACTTTGGCTTGCTATGGATCTTTGACTCTAGATAGTTAAGTCTTAGCAACAGAACCTCACTCTGATATCAATCCAAATTCTAGCTAGGCAACCCAAGAAAGGGGTGAATTGGGTTTTTAAAAAAATCTTCAAAAAACAATACCACAAATCAATACCAAGAATTACCACAACCAATAATAATAATAATTTCAACGACAAGTAAATTTAAAGAGTCAAGGGTAGAGAAAATGAACACGATAATTTTGCATGGTTCGGCAACCCACCTACATTCACGCCTCCAAGCAAACCAAGCTTGAGGATTTCACTAATCAAGCCTTACAACCCAAGGCTTCAAGAAGTTTACAATTGATTTCTAAGGTGTCAATGTAACTTTACAATTCGAGATGATCCCATACATCTTCTCCAAAGTTCCCAACACTTACGATAATCACTCAACTTTTGATGTTAAAATGAAGATTACAAAGGTCACACTCCTTACAAGAGTGAGCTAATGAATCAATGTATATGAATAAGCAGATGAAAGCTCAAGATGATTTGTATGAAGAAGTTTAAACTTGAAAAAGATTGAAGAACACATTTGAAATGAGTTTGATTTGACTTTTTATAGTTGTAACAAGAAAACTGGTTGTTATTCACTTTCTAAGCGTTATCAGATTGTCGTTAATTATGAAAAGGATCGTCGTTTGGCTTATGTGGCAAGTTATCGTTATGAAACAATTTGAAAATTTTTCACAATTGGTCATCGCCTACGGGTTGTCGGTTTACCATTTAATTTGAGAGTCCACTGATTGGAGCCAATTTGCTGCTTGCAATTTAATCAGTTTGCCGTTTGATTCCAGAAACTCTTTTGTCCAAAGTCGGCTTGCTGCTTGTTAGTAAACGATTTGTTGTTTGATTCCAAAAACTGCTAGAAAATTATCAGTTAGCTGCTATAATAAAACGGTTATGCCGCTAATTTTCTAAAATTATAATTGGCCCTAAACTTTTGTAAAATTACATCATGGCCCAAAAAGTTATAGAACTTTTCAAATAGGTCCATGTCCAGAATTTCAAAGTAATACTGTTGATTTAAAAGTTCTTAAAATATTTTCAATTTATTCCATAAACTTGAAAGCAATTAATTTCATAAAATCATTTTTTCCTTTAAGTATAGAACCTTTTATATTACGAAAATAATGATTTGTTTAAAATGTCATGAAAATTAATTTGACATTTTAAATACTTAATCATGCATAAATTTAATCATACTTGCTTTACAAGAAATGTAATAAAAGAAATCACCTAAGCTAGTATCTTTTATGCTTGTCCTTGACTTGATTTGCTTTTTGTCCTTTTTCCATTGAGTACCTTGAACTTGATCTCACATGTATGATTTTGTCCTTCAAAAGCTAGTGAGATTTGAAACATATATATATATATATATATATATATATATACAAACACACACACCAATATACCCTTAATGCATTGTTTGTTATCATGAAAATCAAAGACCATATAACTGTTTAGGCCAACAGCATCCTTACTTTGTTAAAGTGAGGGTGCTCTCACTAGAGAAAGACTCTCTCTCTCTCTCTCTCTCTCTTCATACATACATACATATACATTTGCTTTTCCAGGGTGATAGTTTATTTCACAATTGTAATCCTTGACAAGCTCTAGCCAACACCGTTGTCGCATATTCAACTCCTTCTGTGTAAAGAAGTATTTGAGGCTCTTATGATCAGTGTAAATCTTACAATCTGCCCTCATTAAATAATGACGCCATATTTTTAATGCGTGTACCACCGCTGCCAACTCCAAATCATGCGTTGGATAATTTTTCTCTTATTCCTTCAATTGTCTAGAAGCATACACAATGGTTTTTCCATTTGCATGAGGACGCACCCTATGCCATTTGTGGAGGCATCGCCATAAATGAAAAAATCCTCAGAGCTATTAGGAATGGCTAGGATTGGAGTAGTGACCAGTTGTCATTTTAGTTCTTCAAAACTTTTCTCTCATTCTGAGGTCCATACAAACTTGGCATTTTTCTTTGTCAACTGGGTTAATGGCATCGCGATCTTCGAGAATCCTTCCACAAATCTTCGGTAGTATCTAGCCAAACCTAAGAAGCTTCTGACTTCTTTGGGATTAGTTGGTTGGGACCATTGGCTTTCGACTTTCACCTTTGAGGGGTCTAGTGAAATTCCATCCTTAGACACGACGTGTCCTAGGAATATAACTTTTTCAAGCCAAAATTCACATTTCTTGAGTTTTGTATAAAGTTGCTTCTCCTTCAAGGTCTGAAGAGCGATCTGTAAATGCTCAACATGCTCTTCATTTGTTTGTGAGTAGATCAAAATGTCGTCAATGAACACCACTATGAATTTGTCTAGGAAATCTTTAAATACTTTGTTCATGAGGTCCATGAAGGCTGTTGGGGCATTAGTTAGTCCAAATGACATAACAACAAAGTCATAATATCCATAACATGTTCTGAATGCTGTTTTAAGAATATCTTCTTCCCTAATTCTCAACTGGTGATATCCTGATCGAAGATCAATCTTTAAAAATACTGATGCTCCTTGCAAATGATCAAACAAGTCATTTATGCGTGGAAGTGGGTATTTGTTCTTGATAGTTACCTTATTTAGCTCTCGATAGTCAATGCACATTCGCATGGATCCATCCTTTTTTTTTACGAATAATACTGGTGCTTCCCATGGTGAATGACTTGGGCGTATGTAGCCTTTGTCCAGTAACTCCTATAATTGACTCTTTAACACCTTTAATTCTGATGGGGCCATCCTATAGGGCGCCTTTGAAATTAGAGCAGTTCTTGATATTACTGCGGGGTTCCTTCCGCATCCGTCTTGTTGAGTGTGAATACTCGAGCATTAGCCTTTTCTTGTTGCATACCATTTTCTGGGCAGTCCCTGATGAATTTTCCTTCCTTTCCACATTTGAAACATGTTATAGTATTTGCTCAACATTCTCCAGGGTGAGTTCTGCTGCTTTGATTGCACTTTGACTTTCGTGGGACTTCCTTCTGATGATTCTTTGGGCATTTGCTTTTACTCTGATCCTGGACCACTGGCATTCCCTTTCTCTTATTATTAATTGAGCGTTGTCTTTCTACAAAGTTCCCCTATTCCACACTTCCTTTGTTTCTTCGTTTTTTTTTCCTTTTTTTCTTCATCTGCTTGCTCAATTACCAAGGCTCCATCGATGAGTTCGTTGAAGGAAGCATCACGAACTCCTGCCACCTTTAAATCCTTTGCGAGATCTTTGCATAATCCTTGTATAAAGTGGTCCTTTTTCAAGTCTTCTGTTGCATCCATATGTGGGGCATATCGAGAGAGCTCATCAAATTTTCGGATGTACTCTAGCACATACATCCTTCCTTGTTGTAAATAAATAAACTCTCTTCTTTTAGATGACTGAGCCGTCTCTGAAAAGTATTTGTTATAGAAGTGTTCTTTAAATTCCACCAATTGCATCAATGCTTCATTAGGGATTCGTTTGATAAAGTCCCACCAATATTCTGCCGCTCCTCGTAGAATAAAGGAGACACAAGTGACTTTTTTTTCTTCTGGCACTTTGGTTACTTCTATCATTATGTCCATGGTTCGCAACCATTGGTCTACTACGATAGGATCTACATCGCCTTCAAATGTGGTGGATTTAATCTTCTAAATTCGCTTCCGGCGTTGTTCATTGCATGAGCATGTTCATCCCTTCTAACTTCTCTTTCCAAGAGTCGTGCCACAATGTTTGTAAGTCGATCAATTGCAGATTGCTCCCCTGCAGTTCCTTTCGCCCTTCTTCTTCTATTACCCCTAGCGCTTGACATCTCAACGAGTTTTTAATCTAATTTCTATGTGTCAAACAAAGCAAATGTAAGATTTCTAACTAACCTAATTCTATGTTTTTACTAAAAAGCCGAGCCTTGTCCTTCCCCTTGACTTGTGCCTATGGACGGTCTACAGAATCGCTTTAAACCTTGGGCTCTGATACCAATTTGCAACAGTCCACTTAAATATCTATTTTTAAAATATTTAAAACATAGTTACTTTTAATACGATTTCTAAAAGTTTAACACAACAAACAAAATTTTCTTCATAAAGTAAAAGTCATACAGAGATTCCATAATTTATTTCAAAACTTGATTATTACATAAAGCTAAGATGTTTATTTTTTTTATTTAAACAAAGTTGAGCCCTCTTAAAATCGCAAGGTCTGTTATGCTCATATGCACTTCATCTTGGTTAGGACTTGGCGCGAACTTGCCCTACTCATTGTTACCTGCAATGTAAGGACTTTATGAGAGAATGCCCAGTAAGATAACACTTTTATGCATGTATAAATTATTATGAATATGGATGACCATCTTAAGCTTTTAAAAGAAACTTAGAAAATACAAAACAACTTCATTAGGGCCCTAGGTATGTTGCACTACAAGGTTGTCACTTTTACTCTTTAAACAATATGCCCTTGGGCCTCATTAGTTGATCCTTTGGGCGTTACGTATCGCCGTCCCCAAAAGATTTCTTTTCACTTAGCTTTGAGGGCTTGCCCTCCTTGGAAACTTTGCCACTAAGTAGTACAACAACCTATATTTCATAAATTCTTTTTCTAAAATGTCTTCTTCATAATGTAATCCATGATATGCATGCATTTAATGCAACTTATGCCATAACATTTAAAGTTCCTAGATGCATAACAGAATTAATACACAACACTATTTAAGAACAAGATTCTTTAATACAGGCGGCATAACCGACCATAGCATAATTAAGTATAAGTATCACAGATTAGGCGGCAGAGCCGACCATAACATAACTAAGTATCATAGATTAGGCGGCAGAGCCAATCATAATGTAACAAAGTATCATAACTTAGGCGGCAGAGCCGACCATAACGTAACTAAGTAACATAGATTATAACTAATCACATCATAATAGCCATCACAACATATAGGAATGGTTAAAACTGAAGTTAAGTATGAACAATTTTTTGTCCTTACATTGCAGTTGAAGTGTTACTTACCTCTTGACCTTGACTTCTCTAGACCTTTCTAAATTAAGGATTTCTCTACACTTGATATTATGACTTAGAATAGAAGAAAATGAACTTTCTAGGTTGGATTGAAAATGAAAGGAGTTAGGGGGTATTTATAGGATTTCTTAAGGCTAATGGATGGTTAGGATTTCTTAAGGCTAATGGATGGCTAGGATTTTGCCACCATAACTCTTGATCAATGGTTGAGATTAATCTTCATAAATACTTTACTAAATTCTAAAATTCTTAACTTTCTCTACACACTTCCCTTACATCATTGCTTATCTCATTACTTATGTTATTATTACTTATCTCATTGCTTATGTCATCATAACTTAGAATTAAATATTTTATATAATAATAATAATAATAATATTATTATTATTATTAATAATACTTAAAATAAATTCTATTATATTTAAGTGAGAAAATTGTACCTCACATTTTTTTTTAAACTATATTTGTAGCAGTCTAAGTTCCATGTAAATTTTTTTAGAATAACACAAAGAATTAAATAAATAAACAACAAATGAACATATTATTTTTTGATACCTTTTCAATTATTTGGAGAGTTATCTAGAGTAAAATATTTCAAACATGTCTTGATCAAAATGGGTCAAGAAAAAATATAAACAATAATATTTTATATAAAATTTAGCAATATGTGCACCCACTTAGTTTTCAAAATTTAAAAATATGTAATTTGATAATTATTTAGACATAATTTCAAAGATTTTTTTTAATGCAATGAAAAAAGACCAAATAACTTAATAAATTGTGTAATATAACTATTAAACAAATACACAACCTTTTACTACATACAACGACTCAAATCATCTAAAAATTATTAACATTAAATCATTTTTAATTTTAAATTAAAATTCACCGGTGTACATAATTCATGTGATATTGTGAAATATATATTTAATAAAAAGAGTAAAAACTAAAACAAATTTGGCCTTTTATAGAGAACTTGGTGAACGATATTTTGAAACAAAAATTTTATTCCAAAAATAAAAAATCTCTGCATTCATGTGGCTTCTCTTAAGATTGAGGAGAAACAATTGAGAATTAAAAGTGTTCAAGAAAGTTTATAGTTGAAGGGGTAATGTTGTAAAATTAAAATAGTATAATGTAATTATTGTGAAAGTTTTGGGTGATGTTTAAGTCAAATAAAATAATGATACAAGAGAAAAAAATACATATATGCTGTCAGTAAATATAAAAAGGATATGTTGTGAGACACCTGTCAAATCTAAAATAAGCGACTGAGGTAGTGAGCGACTGACCCAGAAACTCTTAAAAAAAATGTGTTATGAGACATCTGTGAAATTTAAAATAAGCGAGACAGCCGCTCATATCTAGCATTCCTCACGGTAACAAATGAATGAAATTATGGCAGTTATTTCCCTTTTAAAAAACAATAATAACATAAATAATTATTAAAAAAAGTCTGCAATCTAAGTCAACTCCAGAGTTACACGCAAAATGAGTCCAGCGCGACATTTCGTAATAATAATCTATATCCACATCTACTCCATATCCAACCGCTATCTCTCCCTTATAAATTATAGATATTAAATTATTTAATTGAGCTGTAGCTGTTATCGTAAATTATTATTAAGTCGAATTCATAAAGCTTCTCTCTGATCCCAAAAGAATCTTTAGAACTGAGTGAGATTCAATCTTGTTCATTTCCTTTTATCTCCATCCATGGCATCATTGAATTTGAATCAGATCATAAGCAACAGCAACACCTCCTTTGCTGTGAATCGTCGGCCAGGATTGCGCTTGCCTAGTCGAATTGGGTTGAGGGTTTTGGCTTCTGATTCAGCTTCAGCAGAGCCAGACTTGAGTATTACAGTAAATGGACTGCAGATGCCGAACCCGTTTGTTATCGGATCGGGTCCACCTGGCACCAACTACACTGTCATGAAGCGAGCCTTTGATGAAGGCTGGGGTGCTGTTGTTGCTAAAACTGTAAGTTCTTTATCATTTTTTTAAATTTGATTAAATTTACTTGACTTCTTGAACTTAATAATTCTCATGCATGTTGCTTATGATATTTGGGTTATCCAGTTTTAAATAAATTAGAATGAATTGCTTAAGAGTATGTTCAGTTGGCACTTTTCAAATTGAGACCAATTCAAGAATTCTTCTGATTTGATATAAATTAATCTAGGAATTTGCAATTCTACATGTTTTGATATTGAGAATATATTACTGTTCTTAAATTGTTCTGCTAGGTATCATTAGATGCAGCAAAAGTTATAAACGTAACTCCTCGATATGCCCGCCTGCGAGCAGGTGCGAATGGATCAGCCAAAGGGCAAATTATTGGGTGGGAGAACATAGAACTCATTAGCGATCGGCCGCTTGAAACAATGTTGAAAGAATTTAAACAATTAAAAGCATTGTATCCGGATAAGATTCTCATCGCTTCAATTATGGAAGAGTATAACAAAGCTGCATGGGAGGAGCTTATTGATCGAGTGGAAGAAACAGGAATTGTAAGATATCTTTACCTAGTGTTCTATGTTTCTTCATGCATCTTTCTGTTAAAAGTGTTAGCGTCATTTTTTTTTTCCTGCATTATTTTATAGGATGCAATAGAAGTTAATTTTTCATGTCCACATGGCATGCCGGAACGTAAAATGGGGGCTGCTGTTGGCCAAGATTGTAGGCTGTTGGAAGAAGTTTGTGGTTGGATAAATGCAAAAGCTACTGTTCCTGTGTGGGCAAAGATGACTCCTAACATTACTGACATTACAGAGGTGAGCTCTGCGTATGATGAAACTTTGTGTTGACTTCTAACTTTTAGGTTCAAATAAGGTAAGCATATATGTGAAACTTTTGTGCACGCCACATTGTTCAGTAATATGCATTCTAATTAGCTTTAGAGGTGATACTACTTATAATTAGCTTTAGATGTGATAATTCTTTTTAATTTTACACTATTATCTATTCAATTCCATTAATCTAGTGGCTGATGAGTCATCTCTGCTCATGAGTCTTTATGAAACATTGCATCATGCCGTGCATTGCTTTAATTTTCTGATTTTATTGGTGACATTGTACTAGAACTGAGTATAATTTTGGATTGAGATACTTTTATATGTCAATCTATTTGTGAAGGAACATAAGAGATCAGTGGGGATGCCTATGAGTTTTATGATGTATGCTTTTTATGAACCTTGGATATTAAATTTGGTATTTTTCTCGAATATTTTTTCATGAAAATAGGGATGAAATTATAGATGATATGAATTCTCCTGTTAATTCCTAGACGTGCATACATGAATATTATCATCTATTTTGAAATATATAATCATGCATTCTAGTATGGGAAAGACTTGTTATGAGAGTACTGAGCTGTTTTTAAGTCAAAATTAGCTGTTGGAGAGACTGGTTACTTTGGAAGGTCTTTTGTATTTTAGAATATTTAAGTTATATTTTATATATGACTTTCGATCAGGTCATGACTGTGCGAGGGGTGATACATAATTGGTGGAGTTATGTTGTGGGGCCCGTAGCTCCACCAATGAATACCCGCCACACGTGCAGACGCGCACTAGATCTGGTCTCTTTAATATTTATAATATCAAAGGCTTATTTGATAGTTTGTGTAAACCAGCAGACCACTTTACTAAGGGCACTCGTCATATCATATATATTTAAGTGATACGGTGGTTAAAAATTTACTAACAGCATGTAGCAGCAGGGACATAGATAATGACCCATTGCAAATGTTGTCTTTACCAATAAGATATGAAAACTCTGGACCTGGATGACTATCTATAATTGAAAACCTATTCTTTTACTTGATTTCACAATTCTGTTTACGATTGTCCACCTGAACAGATTCTTGTGCTAAAATTATGTTAAAGAAGGGAAAATCTTGTTTATGCTTTGTGTAATTACTGAATTCTTTTCTTTTAGTTAATATTTACTGGTGTAGATTCGCAGACTCTTGTTCGAGTTGAAAAGTCCACAGGAAAAAATTCCTTTGAACTTTCTAAATGATCATCAAATTTCAATTAGCAGTATTGTGTATGTGGTTCTTGTATTAATTTTCTTTTTCTTAGAGTTCTAATTTAAAGTTCATTGTTATTCTTATAATTACTTGTGCAGTTTTATCATGTGAACACAAAAAATTCTGTTGATATTTTTCGATATTTAATTTTCAAGATGCATATTTCATTATTTTAGTGATAACTGATCTTATCCTCCATTGTATATAGCCAGCTAGGGTGGCTCTCAGATCAGGAAGTGAGGGAGTATCTGCTATTAACACAATCATGAGCGTCATGGGAATTGATCTGAAAACTTTGCGTCCTGAACCTTGTGTCGAGGGGTTTGCATTCTCAGATTCAGTAATATGTGAGTTTTCCATTGGCTTAGCATTGATCTAAGAAAATTGTGTTTTGAAATTTGTCATCAGATACTCTACACCTGGGGGCTATTCTTGCAAGGCAGTCCATCCTATTGCATTAGGAAAAGTAATGAGTATAGCCAAAATGATGAAGTCGGAATTCAATGACAAGGATTACTCACTTTCTGGCATTGGAGGTGTAGAAACTGGTGGCGATGCTGCCGAATTTATTCTTCTTGGTGCAAATACTGTTCAGGTAGGCCTCAAACCTGTTCCTTGTTATTAGTTTTCTTTTGCAACATCAATTTGTTTTTCCTTTTTTTTTTCTGAGTGAACCTCATCAGACAAAGGCAATGCAAATCGACATTCATGCCTGCCTGATACATATTAATTTGCTTGAGCTTGTTCTCTATTACTGCTGCTGCTATGTTTGCCCGACATCAAAACATCGGGATATCCTTGACATTTACCTTAAAATTTAGCATGAAATATGATATGTGGAATTAACTGTCATTGCAATCATATGAGTCAAAATATTCAAGCCCATGTATTTATTTCTTTTTTTTCTAATGAAGATTTTTCAATATGTACATGTAATTGCAAAGTTTCATGTGCCATTTCCTTTCTGTAGGTCTGCACGGGGGTTATGATGCATGGATACGGTCTCGTGAAGAGACTTTGCGAGGAGTTGAAGGACTTCATGAAAATGCACAATTTTTCCTCCATAGAAGATTTCAGAGGGTAAGCAGTATTTACTAGATCATATTATCCATAAAAACGGTAAGTTTTAAGAATTGTTGGGTATACTGAATTTTTTTCCTTCCTTTTCCTTGTTTGGTTTTTGCCAGGGCCTCTATTGAGTATTTTACCACACACACAGAATTAGTAAGGATGCAACAAGAAGCAATCCAACAAAGGAAAGCAGTCAGGAAAGGACTGCAGTCTGATAAAGATTGGACAGGTGATGGCTTTGTCAAAGAGACTTTGAGCATGGTTTCTAACTGAATTTTACATTTGCATTGACGCGCCTGGTTTTGTTGTTTCATTCAAGTATAACATTGTTGATATGTTTTCTTAGGTTGTTGGACTTGTAAATTATGTCATTTGTGCTATGAATTATAAAGAAAAAATAAATAAATTCGCAAATGCATAGCTTTGGTTTCCTTCAATACAATCTTTACAATAAGGCGAACATTCTGGCTTAGCCTCCGAGTTTGGACTAATTATTTACTTGGTTAGGGATGGCAAAATCTTCCATGGATTTAGGGTCCTATGGAACTCCACCACAAATGGGGTGAATTTTCAATAATTTTTGGGAAATGACGTGGGGAATGAGGATAAATAATCTCTAAATTCTTAATGGGGTGAGGTTTGGTTTTGTACTCCCCACCCCACCCCACCTTCCATTAAATATAAATATTTTTTTAATTTTTATTTAGTCTCGGGATAACCACTACCACCCAAAAGGGAAGCCACTCCTTGGCTGCTGGATAGGATGAACTGTGGTTGGAACGTTGGAATTCTTAGCCTAAAACTTTCTGATGCACAAGATCCTACAAAGAGGCGAGTGTAGAGTATACTCATTATAGGATCGAAATGAACTATTATGAGAGTCTATTGTTTTCTAAGGAGAATAGAGGAAGAAGGAGGGACTTAAGTTGCCATGTTATGAAAGCACGATTTTTTTTTTCTTAAACGTCATCTGAATACAAACTGAGATAAGTTCTTCTTATATAGAAGAACTCTTGGAGAGAGGATAAGACATGACCCTTATCCTTTTGTAAAAGTAAAAACATAATGCGAAAGTAAAAACATAATTATGAAAGGGATAGGATAGGACCGTATCCTACTTTTCTTAAAGAAAAAGCAAACAACATGATTACAAAACAAAAATAAAAGCAAGCTTTTAGAAAAGTAGATGCTTTGTTTTTTGTAAAAGTAAAAGCAATTATTACAAGCAAATAAAAGCTTAAAGAGGCAGCAATCACGAGACTCATAGATAGGATCATCATTGGCTATGAGAGGAGGATAATTTGTCAACATTGCTATCGACTTCTGCGAAAGGTTCTTTCCACCAAGGTAGAGGGGAATTGTATTGGTGAGTTGGAAAATCAGTTGGCGGCACTGAACTGGTTGAAGGTGCATCAAATGTTTTTGTAGGATGCAGGATTGAAGTGAATTCTTCCCAAGGATCTTGGGAATCTTGGAAAAGAGTGTTGGTATAGTCTGGCCTTTCTTCCTTAATCAGTATTCCAGTGAATGGAGAATTACTGGGTGAGGAAATTTTAGCAGTGGGAATGACCATAAGTTCATGGTGTGAACCGATGGAGGTATGTTGAATGTCAGTTGGTGTGGGCTGAACATGATTTAGTTCAAGGAGGTAATTTTTCAGGGTAGAGACAATGTTAGGGTCATGTGTCAGGGAAAAACTATGAGGGATGATTTTTCACTCATAGGCTTGGTCCTGTGTCCAGAAGAGTTTGGTGACAGGGTGTTGAAAGTAGGGACGGTGGACAAGGAAGATTGAGGTGAATTGTTCACCTTCTTGATCAAGGAGAAGATCGAGGTGATGGTGATTTATGATAAGGTTGAGTTGTTTTCTCCACCAGGGGAGAGGAGAGAACCATTCAAAGAGAGTCCACCATAATAAGGAATGAGCTTTGGTTGGGTCGGTGAGATGTCTGAATATTGCCTGTACAGGAAAGATGAGCTTAGCAACATATAAAACAGTGAGGCACCATAGATACCACAATTCATCTTCTGTGATATCTCTAGAGGGATCAATGGTAAGTCCTATGAGAAAAAGGTGATCAGGGTAAAACTAGGAAAATCAGATGACTGAATATGATATATGTTCATGAAGTACTGGAAAATAAATTTCTTAGCAAAGTCTTGGATTTGATTGGGACTGAAAAACGTGAGATTACAAGAGAAATATTTTCTTGTAAGGGCTGAGTTTGGTAAAGAAGAATTCATGAAGATCACTGGTACTGTAACGGAGGAGGAGATGAGAGTAAGAGTGGCTGAAGATAGAGGTCTAGATAGCAAATCAGGAATGAGATTTTGATCTCCCTTGATATGTTGGACTGAAAAATCATATTTAGAAAACCATGTCTTAAGACGGAGAAGGTGTTTATCTGGAAGTGTCTTATTTTTTAAATCTATAATCTTCGGAAAAGAGGAGTTGTCCAATTTGACAAGACAATTATGGCCAATGAGATGAAATTCAAACTTTTGAATTCCATATTTTACGGCTAAGATCTCCTTGTAGATTACGTGATAATGTTTTTCCGATTCTTTGAACTGACCACTGACATGAGCACAATAAGCTTCTTTTCCGTCAAGCTTTTCCAAAAGTACTGCACTCCAATACTCATCACTTGCATCTGTTTGGAGAATATGCTGTCCTTCAGTGGGAATCTTTAGTGGAAAAGGGTGTTGGGTAATCTTCTTTAAGTGTTGAACTGCAGCAATTTGAGAGGGTCACCATGATGGGGCAGATGTTTCAACCATACACTGATGTCTTGAGACTGTTCTCCATCTCAAACTCTCCCTCTTCATATGACTTCTTCAAAACCCGGTTTCTTCCCTTCTGTCCTGAAAACCATAGTCAATTTTCACATCCATCTCCATTATGGAAAAATAAAGACTTCTTCATTAAGCTTCCCTTTAAGCTTAACGAAGACATCAATCCTACCAAAGCTACCTATCCTGGTATGACACCATCTAATCTTAAATTAGCCCAACAAGAATGCTCTCAATTGCTTCAACAAGGGCTTATTGAACCCACAAATTCAGATTGGGCTTGTCAAGCCTTCTATGTGGAAAAACGGTCCGAAAAAGTCCGAGGCAAAAAATGCCTTGTCATAGATTATCAACCTCTTAACTATTTTCTCCGTGATGATAAATTCCCTTTGCCAAAAATTCAATCTTTGTTTGTCCATATTCTTGATGCTAAGGTCTTTTCCAAATTTGACTTTAAAGTTGGATTCTGGCAACTAGGAATTCATCCTGTTGACCGTCACAAAACTGCTTTTTGCATTCCAAATGGCCACTATCAGTGGAAGGTAATGTCATTTGGCCTTAAAGTAGCACCCTCACTTTTTCAAAAGGCCATGATCAAAATCTTTGAACCCATACTCTGAAGGACAACATTTGTCCATGAGGTTTCTAAAAACGCAACTTTTGTGCAGTAAAATTAAAACGGATGGCGGAAGCTCTAGAAACCTCGGATCGGCTTCATTCAAAAACGAAAATCAAGAGGAAAGATTGAAGTTTAATTACCTCACTTGTAGTTTCAAAAACGACTTCGTGAAGTAGGAGAAAATGACTGAAAACAGCTAGCTACGAATACTGTCCAGAAAATAGAGCTCTGCACGAACAACTTCTGTTTTGTCACGATCTGAGATCCTTAAAGCACCCCAATTATGATGCCTTTAGCCAGTCCACACTTAGAAATGTTATAGGAATTCATAGGATTTGGAATCTAGAAATTTAGTTTAGAAATGAGAGAGATAATGAAGAAACATGAATGCTAGTTCATGATGATTCATTCCACCAAATAAAGCCACCATTATCTCCAATAATGGCACCAAACATTATCATGTGCTAGACCTACCCACTTAGTCATTATTTATTGAAAGTGATCTTATCACTTCAATAAATTATTTAATCAAATAAATAAATAGCTAAATTAATTAATTTCGTAATTAATTAATTAATCCCATTTTGATCAAATCAAATGGTTAAATATGGGCTTCTTTTGTGACATGTTCTAATGCTTTCTCTTAATCCATATTAGATCCAATAAAAGCCCAAAATTCTAAACCCAAAATTGGTCTAGAAGTCCATAATCATCTATGAACCGGAACATGTCCAAAATGGTCATTTTACGTGCTCGATATTACATAATGTTTAATTGAGGATTTATGAAATTTATTTTGTTCCTTAAACTATTTATGGAACATCTAAATTTCTATCTTAAATCATATTTAAGATGTATTTATATATATATTCATTCTCAATGAATTATAATATAAATATTGATTTTCCTAAAATTAGGAAATTTAACTTCTCATTTTCTAGTAACTCCTTTTTCATTTCTATTTGTTGTGTGACCTTTTAGGTTCTTAGTTATAAGGTAGTAGAACTATTTTAATGATAACTCTTTATTCATTAAATGATGCTAAACTCTTTAGTCATAAATTAAAACTTTTCTAATGACCTTAAGATGCATTGCTAATATGTTTTACTAATATTAATCTTAAGGTTTTTACAAGTCATGAGTGACACCTAGCAGTATATCACAACTATCCAAATAACAAGAATTGTTGAATTTATAGAACCTATTCCATTGTATCTCTATGTCTTGGTCTCTTCATCATCCATGTCCAGAGAAAAGCACGGCTTATGGTTTATTATGTTAAGCAGTTATGCTTTATCTCAAAATAAATCTAAATGAACTTGACATGAAAATATAATTTAAACTCCTTCAAATATATTTCACCTTGGCCAAGGATTTCTCATGCCAATTCATATTATCTCATAGGGACATCCTTTTTGTATATTACAAAGTGATGAATTCCATATTGGCCATACACTTGTCTTCATACATAGCCAACCATGACAGCTATTGTTAGATCTCTTCCTTGATTAGAAATCAATCATTATGCTTTCACATATCAGAGATGTCTATGTATAAGACATCTGTTATGCCTCAGGTCTAAAGACCATTACTAAACATAGTGTCTATTACAATGTATAATAAGCCATTAACACTCAAAACCATATGGCTTACTATATTTGGTCAAGTTCATTAAACTCGTTCTCTCAACAAGTACATATGTGTTTGAGTTGACATCTCATATCAATGATATGAAACTCACCATCCATTTTAGTATCACATACCATAAGAAGTCATAACACATACTAGTGTTTATAGGAATTTATAATGTCCAATCATAAATCCACCACTAGGAACTATTTTAGAAGTATAGTACAAATGATGCACGTTTCATATTCTCAACAAACTCGAGAATGTGTTCCTTAACTATTTTACTTCTTGGACTATATTCATTAAATTAAATTTATGAATGTTGATAACTTTGCCATTTTATAAATATCAAAATGCTATTCAAATACAATAATTCCCTAAACAAACAAACACCATTCGATTGGCCTTTAGGGCATATTACTAACATACTCTACCATGCACTTATCTACATAGATGATGTGCTCTTGTTTTCTAAAGACCATGACTCCCATCAAGATTTACTTTCCCACTTTCTCAAGATTGTGGATTCACATGGCATCACGCTTTCTGACAAAAAGAGCATCCTAGGCCAGGATTCTGTAGAATTTCTTGGAATGGTCATTAAAGATGGCCATTACCGCCCTGGTCCACACATAGCTCAAGAGCTAGTCCATTTTCCTGGTGAACACCTATCCAGAAAACAGATTTAGCAGTTTCTAGGCATTGTAAATTATCTTCGGGATTTTTTCCCTCATGTGACAATCCACACCAGCCAGTTGTCAAAAATGCTACAGTTCAACACCTAAAGAAGATTACCCAGCACCCTTTTCCACTAAAGATTCCCACTGAAGGACAGTGCATTCTTCAAATAGATGCAAGTGATGAGTACTGGAGTGCAGTATTTTTGAAAAAGCTTGACGGAAAAGAAGCTTATTGTGCTCATGCCAGTGGTCAGTTCAAAGAATCGGAAAAACATTATCACTTAATGTACAAGGAGATCTTAGCCGTAAAATATGGAATTCAAAAGTTTGAATTTCATCTCATTGCCCATAATTTTCTTGTCAGATTGGACAACTCCTCTTTTTCGAAGATTCTAGATTTCAAAAATAAGACACTTCCAGATAAACACATTCTACGTCTTAAGACATGATTTTCTAAATATGATTTTTCAATCCAGCATATCAAGGGAGATCAAAATCTCATTACTGATTTGCTATCCAGGCCTCCATCTTCAGCCACTCTTACTCTCATCTTCTCTTCCGTTACAGTACCGGTGATCTTCATGAATTCTTCTTTGCTAAACTCTACCCTTACAAGAAAATATTTCCCTTGTAATCTCACATTTTCCAGTCCCAATCAAATCCAAGACTTTGCTAAGAAATTTATTTTCTGGTACTTCATGAACATATATCATACTCAGCCATCTGGTTTTCCTAGTTTTCACCCTGATCACCTTTTTCTCACAGGACTTACCATTGATCCCTTCAGAGATATTACAAAAGATGAACTGTGGTACCTATGGTGCCTCATTGTTTTATATGCTACTAAGCTCATCTTTCTTGTATAGGCAATATTCAGACATCTCATCGATCCAACCAAAGCTCATTCCTTGTTATGGACTCTCTTTGAATGGTTCTCTCCTCTCCCCTGGTGGAGAAAACGACTCAGCCTTATCATAAATCACTATCACCTCAATCTTCTCCTTGATCAAGAAGGTGAACAATTCACCTCAATCTTTATTGTCCACCGTCCCTACTTTCAACATCCTGTCACTAAACTCTTCTGGACACAGGACCAAGCCTATAAGTGGAAAATCATTCCTCATAGTTTTCCCCTGACACATGACCCTAACATTGTCTCTACCCTGAAAAATTACCTCCTTGAACTAAATCATGTTCAGCCCACACCAACTGACATTCAACATACCTCCATCGGTCCACACCATGAACTTATGGTCATTCCCACTGCTAAAATTTCCTCACCCAGTAATTCTCCATCCACTGGAATACTGATTAAGGAAGAAAGGTCAGACTATACCAACATTCTTTTCTAAGATTCCCAAGATCCTTGGGAAGAATTCACTTCAATCCTGCATCCTACAGAAGCATCTGATGCACTTTCAACCAGTTCAGTGCTGCCAATAGATTCTCCAACTCACTAATACTATTCTCATCTACCTTGGTGGAAAGAACCTTTTGCAGAAGTAGATGGCAATGTTGACAAACGATCCCCCTCTCATAGCCAATGATGATCCTATCTATGAGTCTCATGATTGCTGCCTCTTTAAGCTTTTGTTTGCTTGTAATAATTGCTTTTACAAAAAACAAAGCATTTACTTTTCTAAAAGCTTGCTTTTATTTTTATTTTGTAATCATGCTGTTTGCTTTTTCTTTAAGAAAAGTAGGATATGGGTCCTGTCCTATCCCTTTCATAATTATGTTTTTACTTTTACAAAAAGATAAGGGTCCTGTCTTATCCTCTCTCCAGGAGTGGCTTCCCTTTTTGGGTGGTAGTGGTTGTCCCGAGTTGCAATTACAATGTTAATTAATAAAATTTTCTTTTTATTTTTATCGAATATAAATGGCCTATAATTAAAAAAAAACTCTACAACATAATTTTTATTCAATCCTAAAATATTATTATTTTTCTCTCTTAAGATACCGCTCTCTTCAAATATTTTTTAATTTTGATATCATTTTAAGATATTCAAACATTTAGAGATTGTTTTAAATAATTGAAATACTTTATAATATGGTCACAATTTTATTTAAGTTTTTAATTTATAATTTATTGAAATTATATATTTATATTTATTATAAAATAAATAAATAAAAAAATGGGATCCGGATAGGAAAATCATTCCCCATCCATCCCCACCTCACTAAATTTATTGGGGAATGAGATGGGGAATGAAGGCGAAATTTTTAATGTGGTGGGGAATGGGTTAGACCTCCTCACCCCAACCCTACCACATTGCCTTCCCTATATTTGGTCTATGTATTTAGAAAAATTATCGAAAATATTTCATTTCTTACTTTTATAATAGTTAAATTTGACATATTTATCTTATATAAATTAAAACCAATATGATAACTAATAGGAGAAAAATATAAAATAATTGAGTAGATTTTAAAAGATGTGTGGATAATTTTAAAATATAAGAATGAATTGAATAATTGACTTAAAAACTTACGGACAAAATGAGCTTCTAATGTTTAAAGCAATAAAAATCAGATTAGCCTACTATGATTTGATTATCTTCTTTCCAAAATTATATACCTTAGTCACAGTTTTTAATAGCCTAGATAGTTTCTCTTCTTGTGAAAGCTAGAGGTCAAAATTTCAATTCTCTTCGCGTCAACTTTGGAGGCGATTAAATTAACTTGAGGAGATAGGATGGATTGGGCGATGACCGAAAAGGAGAAAAATGGATCTTCCCTTTTTAATAAAGATAAAATAAATGTAGACAGCAAGTATAGATTCATTATACTCATTTTTTAAATTAAAATACAATCAAAAGCAACATAATTCAATGGATTATCGAATAGCGCTGAAAGTTCTTCAAATCGTCTCACTAAAAATCTTAGCCAATAAAACTAAGTGTGATAAAATCTGATCAATCGAACAAAAGAAAAAAATCATATCAAATAAAACCATGTGATATAAAATCTGATCAATCGAACAAAAGAAGAGTACATTATGTATTGATGATAATTTATTGATCAGTCGGCACATGTTAATATCATATACATCTTCTCAAATATTGATGTGAAAAGAGCTTAGTAAATCTATAATACTGCCAATATAAACGTATCCTATTTGCAAGAAACCTACATAAGCACGACCAGCAAAAATGAATTTTCTTCAATTCATTAGTTACAACAATCTCATGAAAATAATGAAAATTATATTTTAATGTCATTTGGCTCATAGAGAAATCTTACTTTTTTATTAAACAAAAGGGGGATTGCCACTTTCCCCCTTATAGTAATCAACATATACCATTTACCCTCTGTTATTTTTATAATGGCCAAAAACCTCACTGACAGTATAAGTTTATAATATTACCCTTATTTTTAATTACTCTTTTATTTACATTTATTATAAATTAAATAAATTACATGAATATAAACTAAATAAAAAAATTAAGTATTAAAAACAAGAAATATATGTTTTGATATGAGAAAAAAATTAATAATAATTTTTTTTCTTGTAATTATTTATTTTGTAAACATTTTCTTATAATAAACATTTTGTAATATTTTAAAATTAAACGTAAAAAGTATAGGCAAAATATTTTATTATTTATCTTATAATAAATTTTATCTGTCATTCAAATTTTCTTATAATAATTTTTTTATCATTTTATAATAACTTTCTTATATATTTATTATAAGAAAAGTTTTACAAAATAAGTACAAGAAAAAAATTTATTATTAATTTTTTTCTCATATCAAAACATATATTTTTTATTTTTAATGCTTAATTTTTTATTTAGTTTCTATTTATGTCATTTATTTAATTTATAATAAATATAAATAAAAGAGTGGTTAAAAATAAATGTAATATTATAAACTTATACTATTAGGGAGGTTTTTCGCCATTATAAAAGCAGTAGGGGAGAAAATAGTTTATGTTAATTACTGTAGGGGAGAAATTGGCAATCTCCCTAAACAAAATAATTCTCATTAAATCAGGAAAAAATTAAAAGACAACAACCTATAGACTATGGAAAGTCTTCGAGTAGTACAAATGATGAACATGATCGAAGAGCATATTTAGCTAGAGCATCCGCAGCTTGGTTACCACTCCTTGAAATATGCCGAATCCTGTTTAAATGGTA
>NW_006262339.1:15658851-15773386 GCF_000493195.1 Citrus x clementina | reverse complement strand
GCCGTGGGTCTTCGCCATCTAGGCATAAAAGGGTACGTTAACGGAGACAAACCAGTCTCCTTAGCAAGTAGAATACCAAAGCGAATGGCCTCTGCTTTAGTAATAGCCACATCCTCAGAATAATTCCCAAAATCGGTTCCAGCCAACATAACCAATACCTCGTGATTTCTAATAACAACTCCATAACTGACCTTACCATTTTGAACATCCACTGCCACATCGGTATTTAATTTAAACCAACCCAACTGTGGAGGCTCCCAAATCACAACATTTTGGACAATACACATAGTATTTATATCCCGGCAATTTCTCCTTACACAACTATCCCATATTCCTTGGGCGGAAGCCACCACACAGTTAGGAGATGGCTTAGCCCCATCACATAAAATCCTATTTCTCGCCCTCCAAATCCCCCACATAATGAAGACAAAGAGTTGAATTTCATTAAAAGCAACTTTAGAATAAACAATATCCCACACACCCCATAAACATGCAACTCGGTCAAAAAAATTTCGTAACAGTAAATGAAGTAAGCTCCCACACATCATGAGCATGTTGACAGACAAATAGACCATGCAAAATTGACTCACCAGCCTCACCACAAATCCTACGCCGCGAATTAGCCACCACCCTATTCAGTTCCAAATTTTCCAATAGATGGAAGCAATCCTGAAAGTCCACGCCACAGAAAATATCTTAACCTTGGAAGGAACAATTAACTTCCAAATGGTTGCCCACTGCATTTATGAAACACTAGAAGATGCAACACTATCAAGGTTCTTCCATATTCTCGCAATATGATACCCAGACCTCACTGTGTACTCGCCACAACGATCATAGTGCCATATTACGCTGTCATGAGAACTCTGTGAAGGGAGCTTAATCTTCATAATAGAATGGATATCCTATGACAAGAAATATTTCTGTAGCAAAGTCATGTTCCATGAATTCCCATTCTCTATCAAGTCAGCAACCCTTGCTTCTTTGCCCAAAATTTTTGGCGAAATAAGTCGGAACAACAACGGCCTAAGCACCCAATTATCACCATAAATACAAATATGTTGCCCTAACCCCACATACCATCAAAATCCCCCCGTAATAGCTCACGGCCCCAAAGAATACTTCGCCAAATAAAGGAAGGATTATTACCAATAGTAGCATCAATAAACGATCATCGTCAAAAATATCTTGCCTTTAATACTCGCGAAGCAAGTGTCTCCCCATAAATAAGCAAATGTCATCCTTGTTTTGCCAACATAGCCTGGTTAAAACACCCTAAGTATCAAAAACCCAAAGCACCCTTCTCCTTAGTACGGCTCATACTAGTCCATCATATCCAGTGTATTTTCCACTTATTTTCCGAAGACCCCCACTAGAAAGCTATAAACCTCCGCTGAATATCTTCGAACATAGTCGCCGGTAAGCGAAACACACTCATACCATATGAAGGGACTGCTTGTGCTACTGCTTTGATAAGAATCTCTTTTCCTCCACGACAGAAATTTTTATCGCCATTTACTCAATTTTCTCAGCACCTTAAATTTCAGTTCGTGGAAAAACTCTGTCTTCTTCCTCCCAATCATCGCTGGCAAGCCTAAGCATTTCTTATATGCGGAGACTTCAGAAAAGCCAAAGACCTCTGTAATACTCTTGCATGTATCAGGCTTCACATTTGGACTAAACAAAACATTTTCAAGGTTTTTATGAAAAGACACTGAACTTGTCTTATTATTTTTGTTATATTACAAAAATCGTTTACATGAAGGATATTTATAGTGATTCTAAAACACATAACCCTACCATAGTTTTAGGAAACAGAATAATAACAAATCAGCTAAATATTCTACTTCTTAATTTAGGTTATTCTCTTTAAATTAAATGCAAAAGATCTTCCTCAATTATGGACATCAAATCTTCGACACCCCCCCTCAAGTTGGTGCGTATATATTCATCATGCCCAACTTGCTTGTGAGAAGTTCAAAATTCTGTCTGAAGAGTCCCTTGGTGAGAATGTCAGCTATTTGTTGTGCTGATGGAATGAATGGCATGCAGATAATGCCTCCTTCAAGTTTCTCTTTAATGAAGTGGCGGTCGATTTCAACATGTTTAGTTCTATCATGCTGTACCAGATTGTGAGCTATACTAATTGCTGCCTTGTTATCACAATAAAGCCTCATGGGAACTTCAATTGGCCACGCTTTAGCCATAACATTTCACACACACCATGTGCCATAGCTCGGTACTCGGCCTCTGCACTGCTACGTGCTACAACACTTTGTTTTTTGCTTCTCCAAGTAACTAAGTTACCCCATACAAAGGTACAATAACCTGAAGTTGATCTTCTATTAGTACGTGACCCTACTTAGTCAGCATCTGTGTAAGCTTCAATGGTCCTCTGAACTCCTTTTTTAAAACACAATCCCTTGCCTGGAGTACCCTTTAAGTACCTCAAAATTCTATAAACTGCTTTAAGGTGCCCTTTATACGGAGAGTGCATAAATTGGCTCACAACACTCACTGAGAAAGCTATACCAGGACGAGTATGAGCCAAGTAAATAAGCATGCCCACTAATTTTTGATATCTAGCAGTATCAACTAGACTTCCATCTTTAATTTCTGCTAGCTTGTGATTTGGGTCCATAGGAGTATCCGCAGGTCGGCATCCAATTATCCCTGTTTCCTTTAGAAGATCTAAGACATACTTACATTGGGGCACAACTAAACCTTTCCTAGATCGAGCTACCTCCATTCCTAGGAAATATCGAAGTGTTCCCAAGTCTTTGATTTCAAACCTAGAAGCAAGATTCTTCTTTAATCGTTCCATCTCTATCAAGTCATCCCCTGTGAGAATGATATCATCCACATACACAATAAGTATTGCTATCTTTCCATCTTTGGAGTGTCTAAAAAACATGGTGTGATCACTTTGAGCTTGAGTATAACCCTGCCCTTTGACCGACCTAGTAAATTTTTTAAACCAAGCCCTAGGAGATTGCTTGAGGCCATATAATGATTTCTTCAGCCTGCAAATTCTAGACTAAAATTTTCCTTCAAATCCAGGGGGAGAGTCCATGTACACTTCTTCCTCTAGATCACCATTCAAAAATGCGTTCTTTACATCAAGTTGTTGTAGTGGCCAATCAAGATTTACCGCCATTGAGAGAAGTACCCTTACAATATTTAATTTTGCCACTGGAGCAAAAGTTTCAAGATAGTCGATGCCGTAGGTTTGAGTAAATCCCTTAGCCACCAACTGAGCTTTGTACCGTTCCAGTGTCCCGTTGGAATTATACTTGATAGTAAAGACCCATTTACACCCTAATGTCTTTTTTCCCTTTGGTAAGTCCATTACTTCCCATGTTTGATTCTTCTCAAGAGCCCGCATCTCCTCTTCGATAGCCTTTCTCCACTCTGGAACTCTCAATGCTTCCTGTACATTCTTCGAAATTTCCACAGAAGAAAGTTGAGAAGTAAAAGCCAAAAAATTGGGAGATAATTTATCAAAAGAGACATAGTTAGACATAGGATATTTGGTACAAGAACGCACCCCTTTTCGTGATGCAATAGGAAGATCCAAATCATCAAACTTTGGATTAGATGAATTTTTACTTGAAGACTCAGACACAATAGGTTCTGCCCTCGGTTCGGATTCTTGATTGTGAAGAGAAGGGAGAACTATATCCTTTGCTCGATAATTTCTTCTGATGTAGGTTTGTAGAGTTTTTTCAGTCACGTTCTTGTCTCTTTCACTAGGAGAATTTGACTCTATTATTGGCACTAAAGACAAGGAATCCAAATTCGTATTATGCTCAATATTTATTTGTTTTTTGGATTCCTTTTGACTAGTAGATTGGATAGAGGCATATGATTTTTCTGGATTGTTATTTTGGAAAGATTCTTTTTGAGGAAAATCTGCTGTAATAGAAATCAGATATTCCTCTATCCCATTAATGCCTCTATCTGCAATCTTTTGATCAGTCTTTTGATCTACAATACGGAAAACATAATCTTCTACTAGTTTTTCCTCATGCCTTATCCCTGGAAGATATTTTTCAAAAAAAGGTTTGTCTTCAAAAAATGTTACATCCATGGTTATAAACATTTTTTTGGAAATAGGATCAAAACACTTATACCCTTTTTGAGTGGGTGCATATCCAACAAAAATGCATTTTCTTCCTCGAGGATCTAACTTACCCCGGCCGTGTTCATGATTATGTACAAAAGCAATGCACCCAAAAATTTTTAGTGCAATTCGTGATATTAATCAAGAATTAGGATAGAGTGTTTTGAAGAAATCCATAGGAGTTTGAAAATTCAAAACTCTTGAGGGCATTCTGTTTATAAGGTAAGTAGCAGTTAAAATTGCTTCACCCCATATATATTTAGGAACATTTTTTGAAAAAAAATAATGCCCTTGCCACTTCCAGAAGATGTTTATTCTTTCTTTCAGCTACCCCGTTCTGTTGAGGGGTATCATTACAAGAACTTTGATGCACAATTCCCTTTTCAAGAAAAAATTTTCCCAAAATTTTATTAAAAAATTCTTTTTCATTGTCACTTTGAATGATTTTAATTTTTCTTGAAATTGTGTTAGAACCATGGTGCAAAAATTTTGAAAGACACTTTCAACCTCTGATTTTTCTTTTCATAGATAAACCCAACAAACTCTAGTGTGATCGTCAATGAATGTAACAAACTATCTTTTGCCTGACAGAGTAGGAATTCTATTTGGTCCTCATACATCAGTATGTAATAGTAAAAATGGTTTTGAGGGTTGATAAGACTGTATAGAAAATGTAGATCGATGATGTTTAGCTAATTGATAGATTTCACATTAAAAAGAGGTGGATCTTTATTATTAAACAAGTTTGGAAATAGATATCTTAAATAATGAAAATTAGGATGGCCTAGTCTAAAGTGCCATAGCATAATCTTTTTATCATTAGTAATTGAGACTGAACCGTAACATGTATTTTGAATTGGCCTTATCATACTTGATCCGTCTTCAAAGAAGTAAAGTCCTCCACTTTCTCTAGCACATCCAATCATCCTCCCCGTGGTCAGTTCCTGAAACTCACAGAAAGAGGAGAAAAAATTAACTCAATACTTAAGATCACTAGTTATTTTACTTATAGACAGTAAATTGCAAGATAAGTTTGGAACGTGAAGAACTTTATGGAGTGTTAAAGTAGGAGAAATAACAATAGAACCCACGCCAGCTATTATGGATAATGTCCATCGGCAATCTTGATCTTTTTATTCCATGCACATGGACTATAAGACGAGAATAATTGTGATGAGCCAGTCATGTGGTCAGTGGCCCCAGAATCAATAATCCATGAACAAGATGGATTTGATGTTTTACATAAAAGAGCAGTAAGAAGATTACCATTTTGAGCAAAGGAACAAGAAGGAGTTACTGAGAATTGTGGAGACTTAAAAAGTTTGTACATTTGGCTTAATTGTTCCTTCGTGAAAGCCGGTGTCTCAGAGTTGATTGATTGCTTTTGAGAGTCCTCGCTCACAGTTTGCAATACCCTGCTATCAGCCCCATTCTTCTTCTTGAAATTCGGTGGTTTTCCATGTAATTTTCAGCAAGTATCCTTGGTGTGCCACGACTTCTTACAGTGTTCACACTAGGGCTTTTTCCGTCTCTCTCCATCTGGTTCTATCTTAGAAACCAATGCTGAACTTTCAGCTTCGAGTTCTGTCTTGGACTCAGCTTTCTTTAGCATCACTTTACGCCTCGTTTCTTCCTTACGAACTTCTGAAAAAATGTCATGAATTGAGGGAAGAGGCTTCCTGCCAAAATACGTCCTCGTACTTCATCGAATTCTTGATTGAGTCCAACGAGAAAGACATAGACCCTATCGTTCTCCTCCTTCTTTTTGTGTCGAACACTGTCTGTAGGGCAATCCCATTCATCCTCGTAACAAAGATCTAACTCCTGCCATAAAGTTACAATCTCATTATAGTAGGTAGTCACATCTATATTTCCCTGCCTTGATTTCCACAATTTTGTCTTAAGTTCGAAAATTTGAGAAAAGTTCTCTACATCAGAATACATATCCTTAACAGCTTCCCACACATCTTTGGCTGTGGGAAAAAATAAATGTGGTTTCCCAATTGCTGGTTCCATGGAGTTTATCAGCCAAGCAATCACTAGAGAATTCTCTGAACGCCATCTCTTCAAATTAGGATCTCCAGCGGCTGGCTGCTTCACTTCTCCTGTAAGGTGGCCGAGTTTACCACTGCCATCGATGGCAAGCTTTATAGACTGAGCCCATTCCAGATAATTGGAACCATTCAGTTTATGAACGGTTAACTGCAGGGAAGGATTCGAAGCAAATGAATCTGTGCTAGCTGTAGAAATCGCAGATTTGGACTCGGATTGGGTAACTTCTGAAGACAAAGAAGGATGTCCACTTGTGTGGGTAGTAGATTCCTTGGATCCAGTCATGGCAGCACGGTAATTCATGATCTGGATTTGGTAAAGAGACAAGGCTCTGATACCATGAAGGTTTTTATGAAAAGACATTGAACTTGTGTTATTTTTTTTGTTATATTACAAAGACCGTTTACAGGGAGGATAGTTATAGTGATTCTAAAACACATAACCCTACCACAGTTTTAGGAAACAGAATAATAACAAATCAGCTAAATATTCTACTTCTTAATTTAGGTTATTCTCTTTAAATTAAATGCAAAAGATCTTCCTCAATTATGGGCATCAAATCTTCGACACATTTGATTTTTCAAAATTAAAAATCTATCCTGAGGCCTTAGTATATATATATCAAATATATTCTTCAAGTAATGAAAATATGCCAAAACAGCCATACAAAAAATTAAGCTATCATCCGAAAATAGAAAATGAGACACCAATAAATCAGATGCAAATTTGACCCTACAAATTAGATTAGATTTTTCAGCAGCAGTCAGCATAGCAGAGAAAGCCTCAGCACAAAGGATAAATAAATAGGGAGAGAGTGGACAGCCCTACCTAATTCCTCAACTTGGAAAAATCCGACCCCGAACTTCACCATTAATAAAGAAGGATAACTTTGAGGTTGTCACAAAACTCATAATAAGTCGAATCCATTTTGAAGAAAAACCTAGCTGCACCATTACTTGTTCCAGAAATCCCCAATCCATTCGATCATATGCCTTGCTGACATCAAGCTTCAATGCCACCAAACCATTCTTCCCTTTTTTACATGATTGTAATTTATGCAAACATTCATAACCCACTATGACATTATCAGTTATAAGACGGTTGGGGATGAAAGCACTTTGATTGCCAGAGATAACATCATCTAACAGCCCTGTTGTGCAAATTTTAATGTACTCGGAAGCGCACGAATCTATTGTAGTATAGATCAATGGTGACGAGTGTCGATCCCACGAGGAGGTGGATTTTAATTATGTAGAATTAATTTTGTAAATGGGTGATTGGATTTGTGATGGAAATGATTTGGAATATGCTAAAACTTAAATTAAAATGGCGAGAATAAATTCTAAAATTGGAATTGAAATGGCAAGAATAAATTGAAGAGAAATCTATTGAAATGACGTACTTGGGTATCTGGATCCGTATCAACATGCGTCATGGGCTAAATAATCCGTATTAATGCCAATTAAATCATGAGGGGGAATCCACACCTCATGAATCACGCTCTAATCAATATGGTGCTAAGGGCTTATCGTGCCAAATAATAATAACCTTGTACTAGAGGGCCGGTGAAACCAAAGCGGTACTAGACAAGATTAGTATTATTTGTCGACGAGAAGTCAAAACATCCACAAAAACTAGAGGGGAAGAGAAAATAAATTTACCAAATAAAGCCCATGACACATGTTGAGACTTCACATTCAACCCAAGCTTGAAAGGAAATTAGCTACTCATAATTGAATTAGGGGCAAAATGGGAATTTATTAAAATACGAAGAAAATACAAGATGGAGAGAGAATTACAAAAAATGGAGTCCAAAAATGGATTCAGAGATATCAAATTAGGGGGGAGAGGCCCTCTTTTTATAGATACATGGAGTAAATCATGGCCATCAGATTAAAAACAGTTTGGACGCTCAGGATTGCGCCACGTCATCAGTCAACAGTACGCGGTTTCACCACGCGGATGAACAGTAACACGGTTTGACTCGGATGAAGAGTAACACGGTTTGGTTGAAAATAATCCTGTGTGATGCATGTACCGTACGCGAGATTTTTCATCCACTGATATGCTGCCACATCACCATCAACAGTACATAAGAATTTTAGCCCAACAGGATCGTGACACCTCATCAGTCAATGCCACATCATCGGTCAATGCCACGTCATCGTCCGTTTATGTGAACAGTGTCGTGAACAGTAACGTATACAATACCGTACACGTGAATAGTACCGTACATGTGAACAATGTCATTTTTCCTTTTATGCTCCTCTTAAGGTTTTCGACCGTCTTGAGTTTAAAAGTGATGTCCGTTTTGCCATCTGATTTCTCGTTTATTGTGAAATGACTATGATGCGCCTAAAATACATAAAATACTTAATTAAAATAAAACAAACAAAATTAAATCAAAAGAATGTTAAATTCATAAAAGTAAAGGTGTTAGTAAGACTTAAAATATAAAATGACAGTTTTCTCCTTTATAAATATGCATTTTTTAACACTCAACACACCCCCCAACCAGCTTATTGCTAGTCCCTAGCAAATGAAGCGAAAACAAAATTCAAATTCAAAATGATTTTTTTATTTTATTTAGAAACACTCGTGTTTATTCAATCAGATTAATGATAGCAATCAAATAAAAGTATAAGCATTATCTCCAGTCTAAAGCAACATCACACCCAAATCAACCATCCACATGAATCAGCCCAGTAGACTTTGTTATAGCTACTTTCAAGAATTACGTGTCAAACCCCAAAATCTCACTGGAAGTAGTGACACTCTCACAAAGAAATTAAACCCAATAAAAATAGTCACTCCAATGAATGGTAATTGAGAGAAAATAATAAAGAAGTGATATCACATGCTCTCACCAAGATGAAATAAATATGCCCTCAGCTTAGAAATAATACGATCTCAAGTCAAACAAAAATGCTAGTCAACCTAATTTATTTATCTTTTTTTATTTATTTATTTTTATTATGCACCACTACATCTTTTTAGCCCATATAACTAGCTTCTACTTCAGACTATAGTTCCCTAAAATCAAGAAGGACTTTTATTAGGACGTAACGTAGGCTAGGGACATGGTTAACAAAGAAGGGAAATAAGGAAAGCAAAGTGTATATTTGAGAAAAAAATGCAGGGATTTTTTTTTTTTTTGGAAGTTGCAAGGTGGATTTCACCTATTGTTGTTATTTTTATTCTTTTGAAACAACAGCTTTTGTTTTTTTGTTTTTTTGCTTTTATTTGGCATAACTTCACTGAACAACATAATTATTTACATTTTCTCAAACATAAATAGGTGATGGAACTTATAAGACATTGGGTAATACTCCAAATTGGAGTGAGTCAAGATGATAAGTTGACAAAGAAAAGGATTTTCTTTTTCTTTTTTTTTAAAGGCTCAAAAGGGTTAACTATGGATATTTAATAAAGGGATGGCTAGAAAGGCTCAAACGGATCAAAGATGACCTTTCCATCGTCTTTTAGGGCTCTAAATAATCATCCATATCTACTAGTTAGATGGGCCTCCCAATGTAGCAACACACATTTTTTTTATTTTACCATTTTTTTAAGGGTTAACTCAAAAGAAATCTAGAGATCGTGTATAAAATAATAAACTGCTAAGCTGTATAGAGAATGGGCAAAAGGGTTACTCTCCAAGAAAATGATAGGCTCAACAACTCACTTGGCACTTATTTATGACATGTTCATTCCTTCAAGCAACTCATATTTGTCTCCGACATCAACATGTAAAGTAGCAAACATAGCGTAACATCACTTAAGACCAAAGATAATACAAATACTAAAATTTGAAATTAATCATGTCATCCAATGTTAAAACAAATCACACAATTTTTTTTTTTAAACAACATTCTACCCCCCAACTTATTCTAAACATGAAAGGAAAATATGCATGCAGAAATGTGAAGATGATGCATAAAAACTAATTAGAAAAGTTACACGTAAAATGATAGAAAAAAAATGGTTTTTTTTTTAAGAAGATGCGTTTCTAGAGGCACTACACTCCATATTCAGCCATCTTCGACTCACAAGTTGGAAAATGTATATTTATAGAGGAGAAATTAAAAAGAAGAAAAATAAACATAAAAACATAATAAAGAAAAAGAAAATGTCTGAATTTTTTTTTTTAGTTTTTAATTTTTTTTAAACGATAAAGATGCGTTTCTAGAGTCACTACACTCCATATTCAGCCATCTTCAACACAAAAAGTTAGCAACAGTTAGTTTCTACAATAAAAAATTAGTAAAAACTTAACCAAAATTCCACAATTGTCGACTATTCCCTCCCCCCAACCAGAACGAAACATTGTCCTCAATGTTTGAAAGGAAAGAAGTAGAGTTGAGAAGACATCACCTGGGTGGTGCAACACAGAAGAAAATATTTACAAGTGGAGAGTTAAATCTAATTTGTACTTCTTACTGCGGCTACTATTACCATCATTATTTGGGCGCTCCAACACAAAGGTCCAGGGGTCTGGCTCCGCTTTATAAGCTTGTAACAGATCAAGTAGCTCGTTAGCAGTGTGAGCACAAATAAAAAGTTTTTTCACATTAGCAGGAATGAAATAGTTTTTTATTGCATGGTTAAGAAATGCGATAAAGTTATCATAAAAGTTATTGACATTTAACAAACCGATGGGTTTCTGGTGGATGTGCAGATGGGCCCAAGATGCTAGTGTGATAAGTGCCTCTAGTGTTGCAAGATCTCCTGGAAGGAAAATAAAAGCATCAGCATGATTAAGCATTTCAGTTATTCTTTTTTGCATACCTGAGACGACTAACTCTTCTCCAGTTGATGAGTCAGACGAATTGCCCAATGGTTTTAGGACTCTTGGGATGATGCCTAACACTTGACTTCCTTTGAAAAAAACTACTTCTGAGACCATTTTTGATAACCCTCGGTTACCTTCTTCATTCACCAAGTGTAATTTTCTCGCTGCTATGCTTCGACCAAGATCTATAGCTGCCTCAACGAACTCTTTATGTTTGCCATAGGTAAATCCAGAAAGCACACAAATGTTCTTGAATTGTCTATTGGGAGTAGCTGCCATTGTGATACTTCTCAAAAATAATTTGTGAGTGCTTGACAAAAAGGAAATCACATTTAAGAATCTTGGTGACAGTGGATCACAGTTGTGTATGAGGTAACATGTCAGTGTCAAATAACGCGTAAAGCACGTGGCTCGCTAGTAAAAAAGGAAACAGTAAAAGGGAAAAAGAAAACAGTAATAAGGAAAAAGCAAACAGTAATAAAATTATTAAAGACAATAATTCACACAATAAAACAATAGTGAAATAAAATAACAGTAAAGTGAAAGGATATTTACAGGTAGTTGCGACTGTGGTTCACATCTTCCTCTGGTTTTACGTCCAGAAACGACTTGAACGCCCTCTATGGGTCGAGGATAGGCTTCCTATCCAGTTTTCTTATAAACTGGAAAACAGGGTCGTTTATAGTCAGATTCCCGAGACTATATCGTGCATGCTCTTTCTGGAATAATGGCTATAACTGGAGAATCGCTCCTTGCACATATCCACTGGGATGCGTTTCAAGAGACAAAAGGATATCATCCAATGACTCCTTATTCAAGCCATCCCTAATGAATTGAATCTTATCTTCCCTGTTATCAGACACCATTCCTAAAGAACATGGGTTTTTATTGCAACTCATTCTGGCACACTTATGACAAGCAATAGAAATTCTTCGAGCTCGTCTTTTTCTTGCATAATTTCCTTTACCACAACCAGGCATGTAAGCAATAAATTTTGGAGGTAACTCACCTGCTGATCATACTTTTGCCTCAATTAACCAACGAATATCAGCAGGTATGTTATTCCTCATGAGCAATCGCATGCGTTCGGATCGAGCTTTATAGATCGTAAGGAGGGCATTCTGAGGAAGTGAAGGGAATCGCTTGTGAAGCTTTGCTAGAATCTCGTTTCTATCCATACTTTCGCCTCAGAATATCAGTTATTATGGGAAACTGAAGTAACCGACTTGATTGTCATGGAGTACCATTATCCGCCACTTCACCGGGGTAACAAACTAAAGCACACAAACAGAAAAACAAATTAAAACACATAAAGAAAATTAAAATTGTCCTCTTATTGAATTCACCTCAAGCTCCAACTGGATGTCGTAAACACTTCTCTCAATATCTCTGAGTTGGCTTTCTAGACCCTCAACATAGGCTACTAACTCTGGTGGCTGTAGAGCCCAAATGCGATGTGTTTTACAAAATTGAATCTGCCTTTTGAGATGAGTTTTGACACGTTGAAGTGGTTTAAGAATGTTCAGGAGGAACAGTCTAAGTAAGGTACTCATGATTAAAAACGATAAGAGAAAACTTAATAGTTAAACAAACACACTTATGCAAAAATAATTTCAATTAACAAAAGAATAATATAAAGAAAGAAAAAAAAATCAAATCACCGAAAAAAAAATCAATTCAAATCTGGTGGGTCACTCAAATTTATTTCGGTGTTTTCTCCATGTGGTTGGTATTCTAGATATGGCTTTAATCTTTGACCATTAACTTTAAATGTGACACCGTTCTTTGGGTCCTTAATTTCAATTGCCCCATGTGGAAAAATAGTATAAATGGGCCAGACCAACGAGAGCGTAACTTACCTGGGAATAGGTGCAAGTGAGAATTGAATAAAAGCACTTTCTGACCTGGAGTGAACGATTTTATCATAATTTGCTTATCATGGAAGACTTTCATTCGTTGCTTGTAAATCTTGGCATTTTCGTATGCATCATTGCGAATTTCTTCAAGTTCTGGCAGTTGTAATCTTCTTTCTGAGCTGGCTTGCTGCATGTCAAAATTGAATTTCTTGATGGCCCAATATGCACGATGCTCGAGTTCCACAGGTAGGTGGCAAGCTTTTCCATACACTAGCCTGTAGGGTAACATCCCAATCGGAGTCTTGAAAGCCGTTCTATATGCCCATAATGCATCATCAAGTCTTAATAACCAATCTTTTCTGTCTCGCCTCACCATTTTTTCTAATATGTGCTTTATTTCTCGATTGGATATCTCAACTTGGCCACTAGTTTGCGGATGATACGGAGTCGCCACTTTGTGTGTGATTGAATACTTTGTCAAAAGAGCTTTGAATGCTTTGTTACAAAAGTGGGCACCACCATCACTAGTTATTGCTCGAGGGAATCCAAAGCGTGAAACAATGTTGCTTTTCAAAAATCCTATCACCACCTTGTGATCATTGGTTCTACATGGAATTGCTTCTACCCATTTCGATACATAGTCAACAGCAACTAATATGTATTGATGGCCAAAAGAAGGGGGAAAGTGTCCCATGAAGTCGATACCCCATACATCAAAAATCTCAACCACTAAAATTGGATTTAGTGGCATCATGTTCCTTCGTGTAATGCTCCCCATACGTTGACACCTATCACATGAAGAACAAAAAGTGTAAGCATCTCGAAATATAGTTGGCCAATAAAAACCACATTGTAAAACTTTAGTTGCTGTTTTCTTAGCATTGAAAGGGCCTCCACAAGCTTGTTCATGGCAGAATGAAAGAATATTCTGAATTTCATTTTCTGGGACACATCGTCTAACAATTTGGTCTGCACAATACTTGAACAAATACGGGTCATCCCAAAAGAAATTCTTTATCTCTGCAAAGAATTTAGCCTTATCTTGCTTGGTCCAATGCTCTGGAAGTTTACCTGTAACAAGATAATTAACTATATCAGCATACCATGGTAATACTTCCACACTCATTAATTGTTCATCTGGAAATGACTCATTCAATATTAATGGCTCTGTAATTGTGTCAAAATGGAGACGAGAGAGGTGGTCCGCCATAACATTTTTTGTCCCTTTCTTATCTTTGAATTCCAAGTCAAATTCCTGCAAAAGTAACACCTAACAAATTAGTCTAGCTTTTGCATCTTTTTTTGTGAGAAGATATTTAAGAGCAGCATGATCCGTGATTATAATTATTTTACAACCAATGAGATAAGATCGAAATTTTTCCAATGCAAACACTACTGCTAGCATTTCTTTTTCAGTAGTTGAATAGTTCAATTGTGCATCATTCAATGTCATACTAGCATAGTAAATAACGTGGGGAATTCGATCAACTCTTTGTCCTAAAACTGCTTCTACTGCATAATCAGATGCATCACACATTAGCTCAAATGGTAAGCTCCAGTTTGGGGCCTGAATGATGGGTGATGATGTCAATAATTGCTTTAGTTTTTCAAACGCCATAAGACATGAATCAGTAAAGATAAAAGGTACATCCTTAGCAAGTAGATATCATAAGGGTCTAGAAACTTTGCTAAAATCTTTAATGAAACGTCTATAGAAACCAGCATGCCCAAGGAAAGATCTTACTTCTCTGACTGTTTTGGGTGGAGGAAGATTAGAAATGAGATCCACCTTGGCTTTGTCAACCTCAATACCTTTGCTCGAAATGATGTGACCGAGAACAATACCTTGTTTTACCATAAAATGGCATTTCTCCCAATTTAAGACCAAGTTCTTCTCGATACATCTCTGCAGAACTAGTGTTAGATGATGTAAACATTGATCAAACGAGTCACCAAAGACAGAAAAATCATCCATAAAGACTTCAAGGAATCGTTCCATCATATCAGAAAAAATGCTCAACATGCATCGTTGAAATGTAGCAGGTGCATTACATAATCCAAATGGCATTCTCCTATATGCAAATGTGCCAAAAGGGCAAGTGAAAGTAGTTTTCTCTTGATCTTTTGGTGCTATAGGAATCTGATTATATCCTGAGTAGCCATCTAGAAAGCAATAAAATTCATGGCCTGCTAATCTATCAAGCATTTGATCAATAAATGGTAAAGGAAAATGGTCTTTACGTGTGACAGAATTCAATTTCCTATAATCAATGCATACACGCCATCCTGTAGTCACTCTAGTGGGTATCAATTCATTATCGGCATTGGTAACTACAGTGACTCCTGACTTTTTGGGGACAACTTGCACATGACTGACCCATGAACTATCAGAAATTGAGTAAATGATACCTGCATCTAATAGCTTAAGCACTTCAGTTCTAACAACTTCTTTCATGTTAGGATTTAACCGACGTTGCATCTCCCTAGTAGTTTTAGCATTTTCATCAAGGTGAATGTAATGCATGCAGTCTACTGGGTTTATACCTTTTATGTCTGCTATGGTCCATCCTAATGCTCCTTTGTGCTCTTTTAAAACATCCAACAACTTACCTTTTTGTTCGTCATTGAGGGATGCTGAGATGATTACCGGTAGAGTACTTTCTTCTCCCAAAAATGCATATTCCAATGTCTTGGGTAATGGTTTGAGTTCGAGTTTCGATGATGATTTTGATGATGGGATGAGTTTCTTCTCTGATGGTGCTAGTTGTTCAACTCTTGACTTCCATTTATTAGTCTCCATGGATGGTGCTGAATCAAGTAGGGCATTGACCTCATCGACCGATCTGTCAATATCAAAATCCAAACTAAAGTGAGTTAAACATGTTTGTAAAGGATCATCACTAAGGTTTGAAAGAAAAGTGTTATCAATTATTGTTTATATTAAATCCACATCAACAATTCCATCATCTGCATTGTGAGGTTGTTTGGCAATGTTGAAGATGTTCAGCTCCATAGTCATGTTGCCGAAGGACAACTGCATATTTCCAATCCTGCATTGAATGTGAGCATTCGCAGTTGCCAAGAAAGGTCGGCCTAGAATAATGGGGATGTGCTTCCTTGAATCCTGTATTGGTTGAGTGTCAATTACAATGAAATCAACAGGAAAATAAAACTTGTCTACTTGGATAAGCACGTCCTCCACAATGCCACGAGGTATTTTCGTGGACCGATCTGCAAGCTGTAACACCACTGGAGTTGGGTGTAATTCTCCCAGTCCAAGTTTCACAAATACAGAGTAAGGCAACAAATTTACACTAGCTCCTAAATCCAACAAAGCATTCTCAATTGTGTGGTTCCCTATACTACATGAGATAGTGGGGGAGCCTGGGTCTTTGCATTTTAAAGGAATTTTATGTTGGAGTATAGAACTAACGTTTTCTGTTAAAAATGCCTTCTTTTGAACATGCATATTTCTCTTTTTAGTACAAAGGTCTTTAAGAAACTTGGCATAAGATGGAACTTGTTTAATAGCATCAAGTAAAGGGATGTTAACACTTACCTGTTTGAAGATTTCGAGAATCTCACCTGTGGATTTTCCCTTTTTGCCTTTTACTAACCTCTGAGGAAATGGAGCTTTAGGAACATATTCTCGTGGGTTGGTTTCTTCTTTTTCCTTCGGTGGTGAGTCCTCAACATTCACAGGTACAATTTGATTTTCTTTTGTCACCGGCATCTCTACTTTGTTGTCGACTTCTTTTCCTTTTCGTAAGGTCATTACTGCTTTGACCTCTCCATACTGCTATGGTGAACTGGTACTTGCTTCATGTACTCATTTAGGATTAGGCACTGGTTGACTTGGAAATTTACCTTTCTCAACAGTCATTGCCAAGGTCTGGACTGAAGAAGCAAGCTGTCCCACCATCTTCTCGAGGCTTGAAACTGATTGAGCTTGTGAGTTGAAGCCTGCTCTCAACTCATTTCGTAATCCATCAATGGTGCGGTTCTGTTGCTCAATCGTGGAGTGAGTAACATTCCTGAAATTCTGGAATGCATCCTCCCATGGTCTAGGTTGAGAGTGGTTTTGGTTCTAATTGTATGGTCTGAATGGTGGCTGAGAGGCTTGAGGAATTTGAGGAATTGCTGGAGCTGGAGCTACTGGTCCATTTTGTTGGAATCCTTGAGACCATGAAAAATTAGGGTGGTCTCTCCATCTAGGGTTATATGTGTTGGAGTATGGGTTGTAATTTGATGGCTTTCTCATTACACCTATGGCATTGGCTTGATCGGAGTATGAGTCAGGGTCATGTGGTTCTGTTGATTTAGCAGTCGATAACGATGCTATTTGTCGAGCAAGACCTTCAACCATCTCCTTGACTTTTTTGATTCCCGAAGTTGACTCGCCAATGTGAACCTCATTTACTCCTTTAATTATTCTAGTATTCCGGAGTGATCGACTCCATTGTTGGGAATTATCCGCTTGTCGCTGAAAGAATTCCCAAATCTCTGATGCACTTTTTGACATTAGCTCTCCTCCACTTGTTGCCATTAGCCATTCTTGCACATTCGGCAATAATCCCTCCAAAAAGTATTGGCATTAGTGCCATTTCTCATACCCATGATGTGGACACTTCAAGAGTAGCCCATTAAATCGCTCCCATGTTTCGAAAAATTGCTCGTCCTCTCTCTAGGTAAACTCCGAGATTTCCCTGCGAATAGCATTGGTTTTATGCACTGGGAAATATTTATTCAAAAATTTAGTTACCATTTGTTCCCATGATGAAATGCTATTGGCAGGCAATGTATTAAGCCATGAACGAGCTCTATCCTTTAAAGAAAATGGGAATAATCTGAGTTTAACATCATCGTTTGAAAGTTTTTCATATTTAAAAGTTTGACAAATGGCATGAAAATCATTCAGATGATTATATAGGTCCTCATTTTCTAGGCCATAAAATATGGGGAGACAATTTAGCACACTAGATTTTAATTCAAAGCTCCTAGTAGCTACATTTGGGTATCTTATATATGATGTACTCAAATTTGCTAAAGGACTGAAATAATCTTTAAATGGCCTCTCCTGTGGTTGCAAATCCATTTTATTTTTTACTTGTTTGTGTGTGCGAAGTGTTTTCTTAAGTTCAAGGTCTATAGGTTCAAGATTGGGTAATAATGACCTTCGACCATGCATGCAAAACAAATAAAATAAAAAATAAAGATGGGAACAAAATAAATAAAAATAAAGAAGAGGGAGAAAGTACGATACTAACCTTATTGCGCTATTAAAACCTTTCTATAAAAATACACAAAAACAAATACGTGAAATAAATTAACTAAAAATAAATTAATAAGATAAACAAAAAAAAATTACAAAGAAAAATAAATTGAAAATTAAATTACAGAATTTTAAAGAAGAGAAAAAGAAAAGAAATTCTAACCTTTAAATGTAGATTCACTTTTTTTTCTTTTTCTTTTTTTAATAAAAAAATACAAGAAAACAAATAAAAGAAATTATTCACAAAAATTAATTCTATGAATTAAAATTACTTACCTCCCCGGCAACGGCACCAAAAACTTGTTCTGCAAATTTTAATGTACTCGCAAGCGCACGAATCTATTGTAGTATAGATCAATGGTGACGAGTGTCGATCCCACGAGGAGGTGGATTTTAATTATGTAGAATTAATTTTGTAAATGGGTGATTGGATTTGTTGTGGAAATGATTTGGAATATGCTAAAACTTAAATTAAAATGGCGAGAATAAATTCTAAAATTGGAATTGAAATGGCAAGAATAAATTGAAGAGAAATCTATTGAAATGACGTACTTGGGTATTTGGATCCGTATCAACATGCGTCATGGGCTAAATAATCTGTATTAATGCCAATTAAATCATGAGGGGGGAATCCACACCTCATGAACCACGCTCTAATCAATATGGTGCTAAGGGCTTATCGTGCCAAATAATAATAACCTTGTACTAGAGGGCTGGTGAAACCAAGGCGGTACTAGACAAGATTAGTATTATTTGTCGACGAGAAGTCAAAACATCCACAAAAACTAGAGGGGAAGAGAAACTAAATTTACCAAATAAAGCCCATGACACATGTTGAGACTTCACCTTCAACCCAAGCTTGAAAGGAAATTAGCTACTCATAATTGAATTAGGGGCAAAATGGGAATTTATTAAAATACGAAGAAAATACAAGATGGAGAGAGAATTACAAAAAATGGAATCCAAAAATGGATTCAGAGATATCAAATTAGGGGGGAGAGGCCCCCCTTTTATAGATACATGGAGTAAATCATGGCCATCAGATTAAAAACAGTTTGGACGCTCAGGATTACGCCACGTCATCAGTCAACAGTACGCGGTTTCACCATGCAGATGAACAGTAACACGGTTTGACTCGGATGAAGAGTAACACGGTTTGGTTGAAAATAATCCTGTGTGATGCATGTACCGTACGCGAGATTTTTCATCCACTGATATGCTGCCACGTCACCATCAACAGTACATAAGAATTTTAGCCCAACAGGATCGGGACACCTCATCAGTCAATGCCACATCATCGGTCAATGCCACGTCATCGTCCGTTTATGTGAACAGTGTCGTGAACAGTAACGTATACAATACCGTACACGTGAATAATACCGTACATGTGAACAATGTCATTTTTCCTTTTATGCTCCTCCTAAGGTTTTCGACCGTCCTGAGTTCAAAAGTGATGTCCGTTTTGCCATCTGATTTCTCGTTTATTGTGAAATGACTATGATGCCCCTAAAATACATAAAATACTTAATTAAAATAAAACAAACAGAATTAAATCAAAAGAATGTTAAATTCATAAAAGTAAAGGTATTAGTAAGACTTGAAATGTAAAATGACGGTTTTCTCCTTTATAAATATGCATTTTCTAACACTCAACAAGCCCCTTCAGCCGATTAGCCAAAACTTTAGCGATGATCCAGTAAATAACATTACACAAACTTATTGGGCGAAATTCTGTAATCTTCCTTTTGGAATCAGAACAACAACTGTTTGGTTCAAAGCAGAAAGATTAGCCTCCCCATTCAAGATAGCCAAACAAGTTTGAGTAACCTGCTTACCAACAATACCCCAATGATCTTGGAAAAAAGCTAGTGGAAAACCATCCGACCCAGGTGCTTTAGTAGGATGCATTTGCATAATTGCACTTTTTACTTCATCACTAGAAAAAACAACATCCAATTCCTGATTCATTTCGTCTATAACTTTAGCTTGCAAAAAGAACATATTTAATTCTCTCTGTTTCATATCTGTATTTAAAGTGGAAAAAAGAGAGGAAAATAATCACCAACAATATCTTCAATTCCACTCACAGAAGTAACCCAAGTTCCTTCGTTATTCAGCAAACCCTCGATTTTATTCTTTCTCTGCTGAGCATATGCATATGCATGGAAACAAATGTGTGCTCATGTCCCCCTATTTAAGCCACAAAACTCTAGCTTGTTGTTGCAAGTATTGTTCCTTTTCACGTAGTAGACCATCAATCTCACCTTCTAGCCTCCAAAGTTTTCCCCCATCCAGATACTGACCCCCTTGGTTTTGCACCTCTTTAAGCTCTGCAGTCTTATCATCCACCTTTTTCTACCACCCTTTAAACTCCCTTTACTCCATTGAGATAGGGCTATTGTAGTGCGACTAATATTCTGCTGAAAAATACTGACATGATCCTCACCCCTATCAACTAATTCTTTCCAGCAATCCATGATAATATCTCGACACTCAGCATAATCTTTCCAAAAAAGCTCATAATGAAAATGTGTATTAAAGCTGGATTGCAGCTCATCTGTCATTGAAGTTTTACACGTTAACAATATCGGACAATGGTCAGAACACCAACTAACTAAATGGGATACATAAGAGAAAAAACCCAAACTCTCCCATCTGCGACTGAACATGAAACGATCCAAGCGCTCCTGCACTAAATATCTACCAATGCGCTTATTACTCCAGGTATACAGATACCCTGAAAAACCCATATCCAACAACTCACACTCTTGCAGAATATTCTGAAATTCTCCATCTATATATTCCGTCGCAAACCCCCAAGTTTCTCATTCAGTTTTAAAATCTCATTAAAATCTCCCACAATTACCCATGGCAGCAAAGATAATGAATGTAGTCGACGAATTAACTCCCACATCTGTAGTTCCATGACAGCCGCTGGATGCCCATACACACCAGTAAAACACCGCCATAACCCCTCATCCATTTTAACAGTGACATTAATATAATGCATACTATAGGAATTCACATCAACCTGAATTTTCTCCTACCAAAGCAAAGCTAAATCGCCCCTAGAACCAACCCAATCAATAGCTAAATATTAGCATACCCCATTTCCCTACTAACACAATTCATTCTTGCCACCCTAATCTAGTTTCACATAAAAAGACAATAAAAGGTCTAACCTCACGGAGAATTTTACGGAGAGCACGGGATGTCTAAGGATTCCCTAAACCTTGGACATTCCAAGTTAAGATATTTATGGCGACTGGTGGGGTTGAGCATCATCAATCCCCACAGTTGAATTTGGCAAATCCACAGTCCACACAGGCAAGCTAGTCTCTGCACCAACACCATAATCTTCGACCTCTGTTTCTGTTGGAAATATATATGTAAATATATATTAATATATTTATGTATAGGGTTCTATCACTTTGAGGTCACCCATGAGGGATGCATGACGCCATGACCAAGAGCAAGTGGTTATTTTAAGTTAGAACTCTATGATATCTTACAATATTATATTGAAAGAAAATGTTCACTCCAACAATTGTTTAAGTTTATTAAGTGATCATTAAGAAGATGATCACTACTCTTGGAATGTTATAAATAGAGGGCAAATCCATAGAGAAAATAACTTAAGTGAAGTTAAGCAAAAGTGCAATTTAGAGAAAATTCAGGACAATGGAAGCTTAGAGGGTTCTTCCAATGTGAATAGAGATGATCTTCCGACTTTGTAATCATCCTCCGACCATAAATCAGTAGCACAATCTTGGTTTATCAGTTTTCCGCATATAATCCGGGTATGTGTTTAAATTCAAATTTTCAAGTTTTTATGTTGATTCTTGCTCGAAAATCAACATTGGTATCAGAGCTAAATAGGTTGTGTTCTGATTTAAGCATGTAAAGCATGAGACCCAGCATGTTCTTTAAGAAATTTGATTTTTTCATCAAGAACACATATTAATGGCATGTGATAATTTACTTGTTTTTGATGCCATGCAACTGGATTAATAAACATATTAAGGTGTATAGATTAATTCCTAGTTGCCATGAGGATTAATATGATCCATGTAATGAGTAAAACAAAAACCTAGGATATGAAACCGTAAGTTTATTTTATGCATATCTTTCATGATACATAACGTATGAATATGAAATTAGTATCATTAGAAAGACCATGAAAAACTATTTCCAACGGTATATCATATGCAAAATTCCGACATATAGTAAGAGAGAACGGAGCATTTAAAGTTCTGGTTAAAAATCTGGAAAAATATGGGAGGTTGAAGATGATGAACAGTGATTTCACTGTTCATACCCACTTGCGGCGGTGGAGAGTGTAATACACGCGCCGCCTTCCCGATTGAATTTTGAGGCGCCGTTTGCGGCGACTATTTCAATTTTTATTCTCTATTTTACTAAAATTTAAAAAATTAATTTATAACATAGTTAGATATTTAATTTGAATTTTAGTCAAATAAATGCTTTAAAATTAGAGAATAATATTTTTGTAAGTATCAAAAATATGAAAAATATTTTTTGCATATGATAATACATCCTTAAGAGGGTCGTGCTTCAGTGGGAGCATAACAAAACTACTTGAAACATAAAATGAGAATAATCCTGGCGTAGTAATATGGACAAATTGCATGTCTAGGAAAATTCTGACAAAAGGGCATGAGTTTAAGGAACTTTGGTACTTAGAGGGATTTTTTAAATCTCCACCATCTTCCTGGAAATTTTCCTGGTGCACTATCCACGTGAACAGATGCATGATGGATGTATTCTTATGACATGTTTTAGAAAATGAGAGTTTTATTATTGTTAAAATTCTGAGGGAATAAACAATAAATGAATTAATATTTTGTACAATATACTAAAATTATGTTAACTTAATGTTTGGAAATGGCGATGATTGGAAGCCTCGACGAATTTTCGAATCAAATCTTTACATTAAACTTATCATATTTTCAGTTAGTTGTTTGCAGCAAAATAATTAAATATGTGTAAGTAAAATCAAGAAGTTTTTCTTATCTCCGTGTTTTGTGTTTTTCTTAGAAGAAATGACAACAAACAATGTCGTGGCTGAATTAAACAAAGGAATTAAACTGAACGGTAACAATTATGACATTTGGTACCATAAAGTTCAAAACCTCCTTGAATTACAAGACTCACTAGAGGTAATTACAAACATTATGACTGAGCCACCAAAGGGTAACACTACTCAACATAAAAAAGATCATGAAGCTTATGGAGCTTGGAAAATAAAAAATCGTAGTGCGCGCATTTTGTTGTTGAGCACTATGGAAGATGATTTTATGTGTGAGTATGAAGAATACCATATGGCTCACCAAATATGGAATGCCTTGAAAGAAAAATATGGTGGTACTTCTACCACCAAACTTAGAAGACTCACTATTAAATTTGATACTTATAAATTGCGCCCCAATACTTTGATGGAGCAGCATTTGAGAGAAATGTCACTTTTAATAAGAGAGTTAAAAAATGCTAATAGCATTATAACTGATGAACAACAAGTTCAGGTAGTTATTCGATCTCTTCCAGACAGTTGGGAGCATATGAAAGTTAACATGACACACAATGAGAGTGTCAAGATGTTTAAAGATATTCAACGTCACTTGGAGTTAGAAGATGAGCGCCTAGAGGCAGCTAAATCTTCTGCTCAACTTTATACGGCTGATACCAACTCGCGAAAATCTTCGGGTTTTCAACGCAAAAGAGGAGGTAAAATCTCCTCTCAAAGTAGGAAGAAATCTGATCAAGGGCAATTCAGTTTGGGTAAGTGCAAAAGAGGCAAACGTACTGGTAAGAAGAAGGACATGAGCAAAGTGACATGCTACAATTGTAGCAAACTTGGCCATTTCGCTCGTGATTGCACTGAGCCAAAAAAGGTACATACCAAATCCACAAATTTACATAATATGTATGTAATAGGCTCCGTTTATATGACTGAAACTCATCCTTTGTGGATTGTAGATTCAAGAGCAACGGAACACGTAGCCAATGAACGTGGAGCCTATGTGGAATATCGTCGATTTAATCAAGGGACTAAGTGGATATACGTGGGGAATAGCTCAAGGGTTGAAGTTAAAGGAATTGGCACTTGCAAATTACAATTGCATGGTGGCCAAATACTTTATCTCCACAATATATGCACCGGAGATCCGACGAAACTTAGTATCTGTCACTGTACTTCTGAACATGGGATATCATGTGATATTCCGTGATGTTTGTATGCAATTAGTTCTTAATAAAACTCTAATTGGAACTGGTTATTTACTTAATGGTTTTATGATTTTGAATGTAATTAATCAGAATTGATTAATCACATCTTCTGATTCTGTGGATGTTAATATATGGCATGCCAGACTAGGATATATAGGGCAAGACAGAATGCATCGATTATCTAGAGAGGGCTATTTGGGCTCACTCGATAAAATAGAATTGCCTATATGTGAGAGTTGTCTAGCTAGAAAAACAACAAGAAAACCATTTGGTAAAGGAACTAGAGCTGAAAGTTTTTTGCAAATTATTCATTCTGACATCTGTGGTCTAATGAGTGTAAGAGCCAGACATGGCGCCTCATGCTTTATTACATTCATTGATGATTACTCACGTTTTGGTCATGTCTATTTGATTTCTCACAAATCTGAAGCATTAGATTGCTTTAAAAAAATTTTAAAATTAGTTGAAAATCAATTAGACAAAACGATCAAAGTCTTAAGAACAGATCGTGGACGTGAATATCTTTCTGAACAGTTCAAGGAATTGTGTCAAGAGAAAGGTATTGAGAGACAATTAACTATTTCTAGGACTCCACAACAAAATGGTGTAGCGGAAAGGAGAAATAGGACATTACTTGATATGGTTACGTCTATGATGGCGCAAGCAAATCTCCCAATATCCTATTGGGGGGATGCATTGCTAACTACTACCTACATGCTTAATCGAGTCCCAAGTAAGTCAATTAGTTCCACTTCATATGAGCAATGGACAGGCAGAAAACCTGTTCTAACTCATTTACGACCTTGGGGGTCTGTGACTTATGTTCACTATCCTTCCCATACACATGGAAAATTGGGTGCAAGAGGAAAAAAATGTATTTTCATAAGATATCTTGAGCACTCAAAAGAGTATGTATTGATTAGTGAACGTAATGATGGAACTATAACTGAACTAGAATCATGAGATGTTATATTCTTAGAGAATGAATTTCTTAGCATAACATATGTTGACAAAGATATTCGTTTATATGAAATTAATGATCCACTGAGTATTGTCAATCGAATTGAGGAAAACCCAGATTTTCCTAGGATTTCTGATCCTAGTGGGAGTCAACCATTTTATGGAATGACTTTACAGGATACCTCAATTCAAAGGAGTAATTGTATTTCCATCCCACGTCGTCGTTTTGAGATTGAGGGGGAGGCATTTATGGTTTCTTTACACGATAGCAATGAGCCAAGAACTTTTAGTGAGGCCATTGCGTCATCTGCTAAGGAATTATGGATGAAAGCAATGAATGAAGAGATGGAGTCCATGAAATCAAATCAGGGCTGGGACTTGGTTGATTTACCGCTTGAACGAAGAACCATTGGAAATAAATGGGTTCTACGTATAAAACGAAAGGCGGATGGCACAATTGAGAGATATAAGGCACACTTAGTAGCAAAAGGATATACCCAACAAGAAGGTATAGACTATGAAGAAACATTTTCCCCAGTGGTAAGGTTTGCCATAATACGATTGATTCTAGCAATCGTTGCACATATGGATTTTAAATTACATCAAATGGATGTTAAAACAACATTTCTCAATGGAGAACTGGAGGAAGAAATATACATGGATCAGCCTGAGGGTTATATATTGAAAAACCAAAAGCGCAAAGTTTGCAAGCTTAAGAGGTCAATATATGGGCTGAAAAAATCCTCCAGACAATGGTATCTTAGGTTTCATGAAGCCATAATTTCTTATGGATTCTTGATGACCGAAGAAGACCATTGTGTATATGTTAAAAAATCAGAAGATAACTTTTTTATCTTATCTCTATATGTGGACGATATTTTGTTGGCTGGAAACAATCTACAGTTTGTCAAAATCATTAAAGAATGGTTATCCTCAAATTTTGAAATGAAAGATATGAGCGAAGCAGCTTATATTTTAGGAGTTAAAATTCATAGGGATCGTTCAAAAAGACTTTTATCTCTTTCACAAGAGACATACATTAAGAGAATTCTTGAACAATTCAATATGTCAGATTGTAAACCTATGGATTTGGCATCTGAGAAAGGCAGAGAAAATCACAGAGAATTTTGAGAGAAAATGAAGAGCTTAAGATTGATAGTTGTATTTGTTACAGGAGTATTTATACTAAGCTCTTGAATATTCTGGAATCAATTCATGTGAGCTGAGCTTAACTTATACATGTGACACTTTTGTGTGTGGAAATTGAATTTATGCTTACTATAAGGAAAGAAAAACATGCACAACCAAACGTTTCGAGGAACTGGTAATCAAGTTGTCTACCATGAAGTTTGGTAAATGGTGAAACATTATTTAAAACAGGGGTTGGTAATCTATTTATAAGAAAGAAAGTTGTATGGAATGATTCCCACCAGAAAAGCAGAGGCATTTTGGCTTGTGCAAGAAGGGTAAGTCTTGTTTCAACCAAGCGTCTATGTTTTCTTTGAACCACACCATTTTGATGGTGTGTGTGAGGACAACTATGTCTAAACCTTATCCCTTCTTCTTCAAGAAAACTTTGAAAACTTCTATACTCACCCCCTCAATCAGACTGCAGTGATTTTAGAGTGTAGCCAAAATGTTTTTTGACTAAGGTTTTGAAGTATTTGAAAGTGTCTAATGCTTCTGATTTGAGGGTCAATGGAAAATCCAGCAATATCTGCTACAGTCATCTACAAAGCTAATGTAATATCTATAGCCATGTAGATATGGTAAGGGTGCTGGACCCCAAAGATCAGCGTGGATAAGCTCTAAAGGAGCTTTAGTTCTTATTCCAGTTGAGTAAAAGGGCATTTGATGGACTTTACCATATTGGCAGACATCACAAAAATCAGGTGCTGATATGGATAAACAGTCAAAAGAAAGAGAAGATAGAATGGATTTCAACACATGTTTGTTAGGATGACCAAATTTCTGATGAAACAAGTTTGCTAACTTGGTTGTGTTCGTTTGACATTGTGAATTATAGACTTTATTTGCAGCTGTATCAGAAATTTTACAAGGTGAGACAACTGGAATTTGAAACAAAGTTATTCTTTGATAGCAACATATACAATCCTCCCTTAGCAAATCCCTTGAGCCATATGTCATTCATTACTCTTGTCCTTTATGAAACACATATTGGTAACACTTATGAGATTTTTAGTAAGTTTAGGGACACACAAAGTATCTCTTAAGTGTAAAACTGCATTGCATGATGTTTGAAGACATGCATAGCCAATATGTGAAATATGCAAAATATGCAAACCCTGGCCATTACCTACAAGGAGCAGTTGATTACCTGAGTACTTATTTCCAATTTGCAGGTTCTGTAAATTATTAGTGATGTGATGTGTTGCACCACTATCAATCCATAAAGTATCTCTTGGTAGATTCTGATATGGATTATTAAAAGGAACATAATCCTTGTTGAATATGTTCTTGCACTCAGCTGTAGTGTGCTTTGGTTTAAAGCAAATCTGGCAAATTACAGTAGCAGTAGTCTGACCTAGAACACCTTTTCCATTAGTAAATCCTCTATTCTAACCAGGATTGCCATTGTAATTACTTCCTTTGCCTCCCTGTGAAAAATTTCCAAATGGCACACCATTCCAGTTTCCTACCATAACCACCTCTACCTCCAACATATCCACTTCTTAAACCAATTGTTATTAGGTTGACCACCAGTCCAATTGTTATTGAATTGACCACCTTGTTTCTTATTATTATTATTAAGTCCAGATCCAGTATGAGCAATATTTGCAGCATAATTCAACTTAGCTTCCTTACTTGCACTTAGCTTATTTGCTTCTAATCTAGCTTCATGAGATAATAGCATAGAATATGCCTCATTGACAGAGATCTTAGCAAGATTTGCTTCAAGATAAACCACAACAGAATAATAAGGCTGGCCTAAAAGAGCTTAATTGGATTACCAACAATGGCTAACTCATCAGCAATTGTTTTTAACTTGCCGAAAAATTCAGTTATTGTCATCGAACCTTTTCCAAGGTTATTAAGCATCATTTTCAGATGAATTTTTTTAGCAAAAGTTTCATATCCAAATTGTTGTTCCAAACTAGTCCAAAGTTCTAGTGAAGTTTCAGAGTTTACCATAAGACTTAGAATCTCAATGCTGATAGACGACATCAACCAACTTTGCAGCAATTGATCCTTCCTTTTCCATGTGGTATATACTGGATTCAACTGAGTATCAACAGAGGTATTTTTAGTTTCACTTTAAAGAAATTGATCTAGACAGGTATTTGATCCATCAAGTAAATCTTCAAGACCATTGGCATGAACAGATGAAAGAATTTGAGACTTCCAGATTGTATAATTCGAGTGATCAAGTTTGGTTGGTGAAGTAAATGTAAATGATGAAACAATAGCATTTGTGTTTGAGTTTGAGCTTGATATAAGAAAAGTGTTTGGCATCTGAGAAAGGCAGAGAAAACAATAGAGAATTTTGAGAGAAAAATGAAGAGCTTAAGTTGATAGTTGTATTTGTTACAGGAGTATTTATACTAAGCCCTTGAATATTATGGAATCAATTCATGTGAGCTGAGCTTAGCTTATACATGTGCTAACGAACTACAGTAAACATAACTAACATTTGCCAACTCATCTGACATGTCAGCAGCTATAACTAACTATAACGAACTACTCTTAACACTTCAACATATAACAGATGGGCACATTATAGATACGAACCCAAAATGAAACTATATTAAATTGTTAGGCAGTCAATACTCCATTACTAGCCAAAGGAGAAAGAGCCAGTAAAGAGCAATTAAAGTGCCAAGGCCCCATCAACAGAATGAGATTGCGTTCATTCTCATTAGCAAAATGAAAAAGGAAAATATGCTCCACTCCAACACCCTTAATGAACTTCCAAATCAAAGGTATGCTATAAACAAAGACCTCGTTATTCACCGATCGCGATTGCAAAACCTTTCCAACTAAACTAGTGACTGCCATCGCATTACCCCTTAGCTGAACGAGCACAAAAAACTATACGTAACCCAACGATTGAATGAGCACAAGGCTCACACGATAGCTCCCACACTACTAGCCACTGGTAGAACCAGAGAGTTTGTGAGGAGACATGAGTTTGTCCTTCTTGCTTTTATATTCACAAAGAATGTAACATTTGATTTGGGAAGAAAAGAAAGAAAAAACATATGACCTAATGCCAATATATAATCATTAATGCATTCAAATACGATACTTTAGGATCAATTACATAATAGATCATTTTACAAGCTCAAGAGATTGTATTGTTGGAAATATGTCAAAATCATGGCAAACAGGAAGTGACAACAAACAATATACAATAACACCAAAGAATAACCAGTAACGACAACAATAAAATAAAAGAGTCAAGGCGTGCATAACCATTGTCTTAGTGATCAAATTATGCTCCTTTACAGACAATTTTCTAATGCAAAAAGGACAAAGGAGGACAAAGAAATAAAGCAGATTGGCCTCAACGCAACAATGACAAAGGAATAATAGGGATTGACCTCAAGTATTATTAATAATAACGTATCATGTGTTGATTTTATTAATAATTTTTAAGTTCCATAACTAAAATTAAAATTAATAAAAAATTATGATTTACATAATTAAGAATAATAATTATTAATTTATATAATTAAAATTAATAATAAAATAAATAGTTATATTACAAATATAATTTTTTATTCACTTTATAATTAAAAACTATAATTCTTTAAATAAGGGTAAAACTATAATTTAAAACAATTCACCCCAATCTAAACACAAAGTAAACACATAAATAGGATTTTAATTCTTATTCTACATTCTCATTCTAGTGTATATAAACAACCTACTCCTACTCCCACTCCATACTCTCAATCCCAGGATTTCTACTGCTTAGGATTCTCAATCCAATCCAATAAGTAAATGCTACCATAGAGTAAGAGCACTTCATATGAACAAATTAGTTTGAGACCTTGTAAGTCTCCCTTATATAGACAAACCTTAATTTTTTTGTCTAATTTAATTTGAATTACTCATACAAATCATAATTTGTTTCAAATTAAGCAATTCAAATCATATAAGAAATTAATTTGTTCAATTCTATTCTAAACAAAATTTGGAATCTCAAACTATTTCAAGTTTGAAGTTAGTAAAAATGTAAGTGTGAAAAATGAAAAACGTGAATCAAACTTGAAGAGAGAAGGCAAATAAAGAAGGATAAAGTTGTGGCCTTCATTTTTGTTTTGCTCTTTTACTTTAAATTCTTGTCAATAGTCTTAACCAGGATTACGATTGTTAATTTTTATAATGAATATTTCTGGATTCCATTAAATGGACATGTAATTCGATTAAAGTATGTTGATACGAACCTCGTCAAGAATTGACACGACCCTAATCAATTTAGTTTCCAAAATAGAACCTAAACCTAGAATTGAATGGAACCGCGACCCCATGCTCAATGAAAGCACAAACCTTGGTATGTGGGAACACCACAATCAGTTGTAGATGATCAGATTCATAAGTTAAGAGTTTAAATGCCATGAAAATCTAATAAATTTAAAAAGTTTGTATAAGAACCAAAGAGAATTAACTCTCTCACCAATTGCATCAAAACTGATATGTCTCTGTTTATTGCATGCGAGTCCATTATATCTCGTTACGAGAATTTTTGGAAATAAATCCTAATCCAAAATCAAATCAGAATCCGAATCTAAAGCGAATAAGGAAAGAATGTAAATCAAATCATAATCATAATCTAAGCAAATATGAAAGAATCTAAATAAAAAATCAAAATCCTAATCGACTTAAATGCATTACATCAATTAAAATGTAAACTCGGCAATTAAAAGAGAAATAATATATTTTCCTACCATAATGTGCAAGCCAACTTCCTATTTCATGAAAGTGATTATTTAGAAACTTCAAGAGCCTGAATTAGATCCGGATCAAATTCGGGTCAATCCGATCGGATTTCAGATTGGTAAAAAAGTTATCCGAATGCAATCCGAACTCCAAACTGATCCGAATCTGATCCAAATTATTCGGATAAGATGAAATATTGAAATTGGATTCGGACTTCAACTTTTGCTTTGATGGATCCGACTCCATTGGAAACCCATGCAATAAATAAACAAATGCAGTGGCTGGGTTTGGACTTTAACTTTTGCTTGCGGCTTTAGCTGGTACCACAGTGAAATTGAAACCTCATCTTGAATCTAACCAAACGAAGCCAATGCCACTCTTTCTTTCACCTTCTACTCTGCTCTTTCCTTTATCCACGACAAAATCAAAACCCCACCGCATCACATTCAATATACAAGCATCATCATCAAGTTCTCCCAAGAAACTCTCTCTCAACAGCAAACTAGAATAAAAGATAGAGTCGTTGTGAAATTGAAACCTCATTTTGAACTCGAACCCAACCACAGTGAAATTGAAACCCGTCTAGCTCATCCACCGGTTGAGACTTGATAGCTAGCCGACTTTTTCTCAAAGAGATTGGTTGGGTTTGTGCAGCTGGAAGTGGCTCTCATGGCCTTTGGGGAAGAATCATGTGATGAACTTGATGAGGTAAGTGTTCTTCCTACATATGATGAATTACATGATGCCTTTAAGGATTTGTATGGTGAATTGATGAAGATTGGTAAAAACAATATATGTCTTAAAAAGAAAATGATAGAGCTTAAAAATGAAAATGAATCATTTAGTGTAAAGATTACATGCCTAGAATTAGAGAATAAAACATTGCATGATAGAGTTGCATTATTTGAGAATTCTAGCACTTCACATGAGCACTTAGAGTCACACGTGAATGACTTGAAAAATAAAAATGAAATGCTTAGAAAGAAGAGCAATGAACTAAATGAGATTGTGCTAAAATTCACAAATGGTCAAAAGATGTTGGATAACTTGCTAAACTCACAAAAATGTGTATTTGACAAAGGAGGCATTGGTTATAAGCCAAATTTGAAACAAAAGTATTACAAGTGTTATTTTGTGAAGAATATATCTATTAACAATCAAATTGTATGTCATTATTGTAATCAAGATGGTCATATGAAAAATAAATGTCCAGTGAAGAGAAATGCATATTATGGTGATAAATGTATTTGGGTTCCGAAAGGAACCATTGCTAACTCTCAAGGACCCAAAAAGGTTTGGGTACCTAAAACTTGAGATTTTCTCTACAAGGCTTGAAGAAGAAGAAGAATAAGTGGCACTTGGACAGTGGTTGTTCAAGACACATGACAAGGAATTATTCTTGGTTTTCAAGTTTTACGAAGATCGAAAATGGTGGAGATGTATCGTTTGGAGATAATTCAAAAGGAAAAATCATTGGCATTGGCAATGTCGGTAATGTATCCTCAACTCTCATTGAAAATGTGTGTTTGGTTGAAAACTTAAAACACAACTTGCTTAGTATTAGTCAATTATGTGATAAAGGATATAGAGTTATCTTTGATGAATCAAAATGTGTTATTGAGAATGCATGTAATGGGAAAGCTTTGTTTGTAGGAAATAGATGTGTTAATGTCTATACCATTAATATAGATTGTGCACCTACAAATGATAAATGTTTCTCCGCATTACATGATGATGGTTGGTTGTGGCATAGAAGATTAGGTCATGCAAGCATGGATTTGATTTCAAAAATCGTGAAAAATGATTTGGTTAAAGGTCTTCCAAAACTCAGTTTTCAAAAAGATAGAATTTGTGAAGCTTCCCAATTTGGAAAACAAATCAAAACTTCTTTCAAAAGCAAGAAAAACATTTCTACTTCAACTACTTCACATAGACTTGTTTGGACCTTCTAGATATACTAGCTTAAATGGCAAATATTATGCTTTTGTAATTGCGGATGATTATTCTAGATACACATGGGTATTATTCTTATCTAACAAGGATGATGCCTTTGATGCATTTAAAGTTTTCTGCAAAAAGGTTCAAAATGAAAAGGGATGTAGTATTTCTTGTATTAGAAGTGATCATGGTGGAGAATTTGAAAAGTATGCATTTGAGAACTTTTGTAATGATTTTGGCATTGAGCATCAATTTTCATCACCTAGGACTCCTCAACAAAATAGACTTGTAGAGAGAAAGAATAGGTCTATTCAAGAAATAGCTAGGACCATGTTGAATGAAAATTTTTTGCCTAAGTATTTTTAGACCGAAGCTGTCAACACCGCTTGTTATTTTTTTATTAGACCTAATAAAACTCCATATGAGCTTTGGAAAGATAGAAAACCTAACATTGGCTATTTAAAGTCTTTGGATGCAAATGTTTTGTTTTGAACACAAAGGATAATCTTGGTAAATTTAATCCAAAATCTGATGTTCGTATTTTTCTTGGTTATTCAAGCTCAAGCAAAGCTTATAGAATCTATGCATATTACATTTGATGAGTCTAACCCCTCCTCTACGGAGAAAGTCATTGTTGATGATAATGCAGAAGAAGAACATTAAGAAGAAGCATCAAATGACAACTAAAAAGATGCACCACATGGAATTCAAGAGGAATATCATGAAGAAACAAATGTAGAGCAAAATGAAGGTACTTCTCAAACACTCCCCAAGGAGTGGAGGTATGTTTCTTCTCACCCCAAGGATGTAATTTTAGGAGATCCCTCACGAAGTGTTACAACTAGATCATCTCTTAGGAACACATGTGAGCATGCTGCATTTATTTCTCAAATTGAACCAAAATCCTTTGTGGATGCAGATGAATTGAATCAATTTGAGAGAAATAATGTATGGAAATTAGTTCCTCATCCGGAACATCAATCCATCATAGGTACTAAATGGGTATTTAGAAACAAAATGGATGAATCCGGTGTGGTTGTAAGAAATAAAGCTAGACTAATAGCTCAAGGTTACAACCAAGAAGAGGGAATCAATTTTGATGAAACATTTGCACCTGTAGCTAGACTAGAATCTATTAGAATTCTCTTTAGCTTTTGCATGTTATAAAGATTTTATTTTATATCAAATGGATGTCAATAGTGCTTTCTTAAATGGTTATATTATGGAGGAAGTGTATGTGAACAACCCCCTGATTTTGAAAATGAAAAATTTTCAGATCATGTGTATAAGTTATCTAAGGCATTGTATGGACTAAAACAAGCACCTAGAGCATGGTATGATAGGCTTAAAAACTTCTTGGTAGATAACGATTTTTCCATGGGAAAAGCGGACACAACTTTATTTGTTAAGCATAAGAGCCAAGATATACTTATTGTTCAAATTTATGTTCATGACATTATTTTTTGTTCTACTAATGAATTGTTGTGTAAAGAATTTTCATCTTGTATGAGTAAAGAATTTGAGATGAGTATGATGGGAGAGTTGAAGTACTTCCTTGGACTCCAAATCAAACAAAACGAGGAAGGAATTTTCATAAATCAAGCCAAATACGTGAAAAATCTACTCAAAAGATTTGGCTATGACAATGGAACGGCAAAAAGCACTCCAATGAGTACTACCATCAAGCTAGACAAAGATGAGAAAGGTAAGGAAGTTGACATCAAGACTTATCGAGGTATGATCGGATCCTTACTCTACTTGACTGCTAGTAGACCTGATATTATGTTTAGTGTATGCTTGTGTACTAGATTTCAATCTTGTCCTAAAGAGTCACACATGCTTGATTTTTTCGATATTTGATTGGCACCATTAATCTTGGTCTTTGGTATCTTAGGGGAACTCATATATGACTTAATTTGTTATTCGAATGCCGACTTTGCCGGTTATAAGGTTGATAGAAAAAGTACTAGTAGAATAAGTCACTTCTTAGGTCATTCACTTGTCTCTTGGTTTAGTAAGAAACAAAACTCGGTTGCACTTTCAACCACCGAGGCAGAATATATAGCCGCTGGTAGTTGTTGTGCCCAAATTCTGTGGATGAAACAAACCCTTAGAGACTACGGTATTAATCTTGATCATCCCATTCAACATTCTAGGACTAAGCATATAGAAATTAAACATCACTTCCTTAGAGATCATGTTCAAAAAGGAGATGTTGTGATTCAATTTGTTTCTACTGAAAATCAACTTGCGGATATCTTTACAAAACCTCTTAGTGAAGAGCATTTTATAAAGATAAGACATGAGCTTGGAATGATGAATGTTGCATCTTGAATTATGATTTGTTGATTTAGTTAATATGTTTGTTTTTATGTGCATTTATGGTTCATGCATTGAATGACTTATTGAAAAGTTTTAAATCACAAAATAATTTTTGACTTATTGAAAGGTTTTAAATCACAAAATAATTTAAAATTAATCAATTTTTAAGCCAAAAACAAATTGGTGTGTATAATACAAGTATAAGAGCTTGCCAAAATCAATTAGAGGCAAAAAGGTTTTCAAGTCTAAACCGGTACACTGCTTCCTCTCAACCGGAAAACCGTTTTCTCATTAATTGCTCTCGGGTCAACTTTCAGATAACCGGATTTATCAAACCAGTAAACCGAATACATTTTGGTTTCTCTCGGGTCATCTTTCGGATAACCGGACTTAGAGAACCGGTAAGCCATTTGAGTCAGTTTTAATTCTGGACCGAAACCGATCATCCAGTTATTCAATCCGGAAAATCGGATTTGCTAAGCTTCCTTTCTGCCTCAAAACCGGACAGCCTCTTCAAACCAGTAAACCGAATATTGTTTGACAAAAATTCTGGAAAAATCCGGCCAACTGGATAAGGAAACCGGTAAGCCAGTTGCGGGTTGGAAAATCTCTGGAAACAATTTGGCCAACCGGTTAGAGAAACCGATAAGCCGGATGCGGTTTTGTGCTCACTGTCCACTAACCGACTAACCGGTTAACCGGACTCGAGCTTTTTAAACTATTCATCATCTTTCTTCCTCTTTCGGTATTCCGGATAACTCTCTCTCTCTCGTTTTCACTCCAAAATCCATCATTTCTACTCATTTTTTATGCACATCGAACCATTAAACTTGTTTCCCATCCATTCTTATGCCTAAAATCATCTTTCAAATTCATTTTCAACCTCAAACTCACTAGATCCGAAATCAAATCTAGGGTTTAACTGAATTCTTCTCTCTCTAAATTTCTTCCTCTTAAGTCATTTTTGACCCAAATTACCTCCCAAAATCTATTTCAATCCTCGTTATCTTCCTTCTCATTGCTCTTTTTAACTTCAAATCAATCAAAATCACCATGTTAAGCTCATGGTCGGTTCGAAGAAAAGGCAAAGAACCGGTTCAACAAACCAACCGGTCACGGCAAGCAGGGGGCACCTCCAATCAATCCAATTTTGAGTCTTCACACTTTCATAACAATAAAAATTTAGCCAAACGATTTCACTAAAGCTTCAGGACTCGTGAGGTACTCAATACGTTTTATGTTTTACCGGATTGGATTAATACTCTCAATATTAGCCATAGAAACTTATTTCAATTGTTGGGAGATGTTGGTTGGATTGATGCACTTATGATTGAGGAGAATGTTTATCCCGACTTGGTGAAAGTATTTAACTCGAATATGGACGTTTCTACAGAGAACAAGACTCGAGTAATCACCAATATTGGAGGAGTTATGATTGATTTTGATATTTCATTGTTAAACTCTATCCTAGGATCATCCGATTTTGGCCTAGAAATTTTTTCGCCTAGGAAATCTCCCAAACTTTATAGTTATGTTCATGTTGACGCCATTCGTAATATTTTTCAGTGTAATGATCTTTGTCTTCACACTCGCATTTTGCTTCGCTTTATTCAGTTCATTGTTCTTCCTAGATTAGGGCATTTGGATGAGGTTTCCCACATGGACGTTGCTTTAATTGATTGTATTCTTAGACATCGTTCGGTTAACTTGGGATATACCATCATCCGAACCATTTTGACCATACCTGCCTTGATTACCCGCTCCCTTCCATATGGTCACTTCATTACCCGAATCCTTAAATATTTTGATGCACCGCTTCAAGAACCATCGTGTAGACAGTCTAAGGGTATAGGGGATGATACTGTATTTGGCTTAGGTTTTGAGTGGAGTAATGGCACTTGGTAAAATTCATTGAAAACAAGTTTACTTTTCTTGCTCTGAGTGATGATCGGCCACTCAACGTTGTGGTTCCTACTGATCAACTTCCTGTTTTCTCACTCTCATTTCGGGACCAGCGTAGACGCCGAGATCCTCTAGTGATTGCTTCAGCTCCTGGTGCCTCTGCATCCGCTTCGTCACCTCCACAGCCTCCTACCTCTGAAGAGGTTACTCTTCAGCAGCTTATGGATGAGGTACGGACACTCTCTGTGCGGCATACTGAGTTTCAGCAGCAGCAACTCATTCATGGACAACGCCTCCTCTTTGAGCACTTCGACATTCCGTATCTGTATCCTCCTCCATCACCACCATCCTCACCACCTCAGTAGTCTCTTATGCTTGTATTTGGACACACTTACATTTCATTTACTACTTTATGTACTTGTATTTCCGATTTTATGGATGGTTGTTATGTTGTTGGATTATGCATTTGTTTGTTAGATTTCTTATGATTTGAATATTTTTGAACTAATATGCTTGTATTGAGTTTTTGATGATTGATAGGGGGAGCTTTTATTCTTTTTTATGATGAAGGGGGAGAATAATATAATATGTGTTATAAGAATATGCATGTATGCAGGGGGAGTCTTTTAAATAATTTTTTAATCAGTTTTTTAACCTTGCATTGATTAAGGGGGAGTTTTTCATAACTAAATTAAATTTTTATAATGTGTTTTGTCATCATCAAAAAGTGGGAGATTGTTAGCCTATATGAATATAAATATTGATTTTGATGATAACAAACCACATGTGTTAGTTAAACAAAGATTTATGAATTGTGCTTTTATAATAAGAAAATGATTTTATGGAGTTAAGTTGTTTTTCAAGTTGTGGACTAAAATGAAAGAATTTACAATCTTTGATTTTAATAATATTGTTTTGAATTTCAAATTTGGACCTATATAAATATATTTAAATTTTTTTGGGCCATTCTATAATTTCACATAGTTTGGGCGATATTCTAATTTCTGAAAGTTTTGGCATTGACAAAGCATTATTTAGAAATTCTGAAATTGGACCTATTTGAACACTTTCATAACGTTTTCAGCCATAATACAGTTTTATAAAGTTTTGGGGTCAAACTATAATTTTGAAAAATATTTCACTGTAGCAGTTACTGTAGCAAGCGGCTAACCGATATGATAAGCAGCTATTCGAATTTTGGGCAGTAAGTTTCTGGAGTATAAACGGCTATTCGGATATCGTAAGCGGCATACCAGATATTCTAAAATTTAAATTTTTGCCTTAACGGTAACATACAAGTGGCTAACCGGATATTTCATATAGTAGTCCAATTTTCAACATTTGCATATGGTTTTATAAGCTAGTAAACCAATAAAATATACCATGAGAAATCAAAGGCTATTCCATGGCCATGCATTAGAATAAAATAATGTAACAGTACAGACTATATCCGATCGATAGATTTTGAAATTAGTTTGATTACATGATAATCAAATTATCTTATAACATTAAGGATATGATTTAAGTAATATTTTAGCAATTTTGAGTTTCATATTGAATTTTCAAATTAATTAAATGTTTAAACCCTTTCATGTTTGGCCTGAAATTACAACTTAATAAAATTACAAAAAGCCAATAATGAATGGCATAGGATACATAGTAAAATAAACTTTAAAATGTATTTAAACGTTCGTATGAATTTGGTGGAATTAAAAAAAATATGTTATTCAAGTGAAATTGTGAGAATATTTAAAATTATAGGGGTGGTCACTGAAATTTCTCAGAATTGAGCCAATTGATACGAACCCTGTCAAGAATTGACGCGACCCTAATCAATTTAGTTCCCAAGATCGAATCTAAACCAGGAATGGAATGAAACCTCGACCCAATGCTTATTGAAAGCACAAACCTTGGTATGTGAAGACGCCACAATCACCTATGGATGGTCTGATTAATAAGTCAAGAATGTAAACGCCACGAAATCCGATAAGTTCAAAGAGTTCGTAAAGAACTAAAGAGAATTAACTCTCTCACCAATTGCATCAAAAACTTCTTTTTCTGTTTATTGAATATGAGTACTTTATATAGGGTTGGTTAAAAGAATTTTTTGAAATAAATCCTAACCCAAAAATCAAATCTAAATCTAAATCCTCCCTAATAGGAAAGAATTTAAACTAAATCAGGATCCTAATTGTCTTAAATGCCTTACATCAATTAAATAGAACTAGGCGATTAAAATAGAAATAACTGATTTGATTCCCTAATAGCCTCCTTAAGAAATGGGAAAGTATCTGAAAAAGGAAAATAATATATTTTCCCGCCATAATGTTTAAGCCAACTCCCTATTTCATGGAAGTGAGTATTTGGAAACTTCAAGAGCCTGAATCATGCATTTATCATGTGTGATTCCTTCAATGGGCCCCCACGAATTTGATTGAGCCCAAGTTGCTTGAATCAATCCATTAAGCGCTTCTTTGAATTTCTTTGCTCGAGCTCTTGTAATGGCTCCGACGGGAACTTGAATAGGATCTGAATATGCCTCATCCTATGTGCTTGTGATAGTTTTATCCTTAATCTCATCATTCCCCTCCTCTTGAAGAGGATTTATCCTCAAATCATCACCTACATCAAAAGGACTCAAATTAGAAACATTAAAAGTAGCACTTACATTGTACTCACCAGGCAAATCTAGTTTGTATGCATTGTCATTGATACGTTCCAAAACTTGGAATGGACCATCCCCTCGAGGTAATAACTTAGATTTCCGTCGTTCCGGAAATCGTTCCTTATGCATGTGTAACCACACCCAATCACCGGGTTCAAACACTAGCTTATGTCACCATTTGTTGGCTTGCTCAATGTTGAACTTCGCCTTCCCATGTATTTGTTTAACAATTTCAGCCTTTTTCTTGCCATCTAAGTTAACATGCTCAGAAATAGGTAATGGAGTTAAATCCAATGGGGTTAAAGGATTAAAACCATAAACAATTTAAAACAGTGAATACTTAGTAGTAGAATGAATGGAACGATTATAAGCAAACTCAACAAGTGGTAAACAATCTTCCCAAGTTTTGATGTTCTTTTTAATGATAGCTCGGAACAGAGTAGATAAAGTTCTATTCACAATTTCTGTCTGACCATCAATTTGAGGGTGACAAGTAGTTGAAAACAACAACTTAGTTCCTAACTTATCCCATAAGGTTTTTCAAAAGTAACTTCAAAACTTAGCATCCCTATAAAAACCAATTGTCCTGGGCATACCATGCAACCTCACAATCTCCCTAAAGAATAGGTCAGCAACATTAGAAGCATCATCCGTTTTGTGACATGGAATAAAATGTGCCATCTTTGAAAATCTATCTACAACCACAAAAATTGAGTCTTTCCCTTGTCTAGACCTCGGTAAACCTAGTACAAAATCCATTGAAATATTAGTCCAAGGTGCACTAGGTATTGGCAAAGGGGTGTATAAGCCATAAGGTTGCACTTTCGATTTGGCTTGCCTATAAGTGACACATCTACCACAAAGTCTTTCAATATCTCGTTTCATATGTGGCCAATAGAAGTGTTCCTGTAAAACTGCTAGAGTTTTTACAACTCCAAAATGCCTTCTTAACCCTCTTCTATGGGATTCTCTCACTAACAAATCTCTCAAAGAATAGTTAGGCACACACAGTTTATTCTCTCGAAATAAATAGCCATCATGTTCTAAGTATTTACTGACTACGGTCTTTTCACAAGCTTGGTATTCAACATTAAAATCATGGTCATCAGCATACAATTCCTTAATATGTTCAAAACCAAGTAGTTTAGCATTAAGTGTTGAAATTAAGACATACCTGCGGGAAAACACATTTGCAACAATGTTTTCCTTACCTTGCTTGTAACGAATGACATATGGAAATATCTCAACGAATTCTACCCATCGAGCATGCCTCTTGTTCAGCTTATGTTGGCCTTTAAGGTGTTTCAAGGACTCATGATCGGTGTGAATCAAGAACTCCTTAGGCCATAGGTAGTGCTGCCACGTTTCTAACGCTCGAACCAACGCATACAACTCCTTATCGTAAGTAGGGCAGTTTAAGGCTGCCCCACTCAACTTTTCACTAAAGTAAGCAATTGGTCGTCCTTCCTGCATTAGGACTACGCCAATACCAATACCTGAGGCATCGCATTCAATTTCAAATGTTTTATTAAAGTTAGGCAAAGACAATAAAGGAGCATTGGTCAACTTTTGCTTGATTATGTGAAATGCCTTCTCTTGTGCTTCTCCCCACTTGAATCCAACATTTTTTTTATTACTTCAGTAAGCGGTGCAGCTAATGTGCTAAAGTCTTTCAAATCGTCGACAGAAACTAGCAAGCCCATGAAAGCTTCTCACATTACTTACACTTGTGGGACTCGGCTACTATTGGATTGCATGTACTTTTCCCTCATCAACCTGTATACCCTGTGCACTCACAATAAATCCTAGAAACACAAGTTTGTCGATGTAAAAAGTACACTTCTTCAGGTTAGCAAACAACTGTACTACATGATCGTTTATGTTTTTGCTATAAATGAGGATATCATCAAGATAAACAACAACAAACTTGCCAATAAAAGCTCGTAAGACATGATTCATAAGTCTCATAAAAGTGCTCGGGGCATTAGTTAGACCAAAAGGCATGACTGACCATTCATACAAACCATATTTTGTTTTAAAAGCAGTTTTCCATTTATCTCCTTCTTTCATTCTAATATGATGATATCCACTTTTCAAATCAATTTTGGAAATACACAAGACCTATGTAATTCATCAAGCATGTCATCTAGCCTAGGAATGGGATGTTGATACTTTACCGTTATGTTATTGATGGCTCGACAGTCAACACACATCCTCCACATCCTATCCTTCTTAGGAACTAATAAAATAGAAACTACAGATGGACTCATACTTTCTCTCACGTACCCTTTTTCCATTAATTCCTTAACCTGCCTTTGAAGTTCCTTGGTCTCTTCCGGATTACTCCTATAGGCTGGTCTATTTGGAATGGCTGCACCGGGCAAAAAATTAATCTGATGCTCAATCCCTCGAATTGGAGATAAACCATGTGGTGTTTCCTCAAGAAAGACATCCTCATACTCCTGCAAAAGAAAAGTAATAGAACTAGGCAAAGTATGGTCAAATTCGTTAGTGTTTAAAAATGCTTCTTTGTACAAAAGTACAATCATCGGCTGATGTAAAAACAATGCTTTTTTTTTATCTCACTCACTCTTGCGTAGAAATTCTTTTGTTTTCCATCTAATTTTCGCTCAATGGTCGTATTTTTCTTTGGTTTTTCTCTCACATTTTCCTCAGCCTCTTTTTGAATTTCACTCTCTTTTTCTTTCCTTTTCTTTTCCTCACTCTCTCTCTGTAGGCTCACTTGGTCTCCATAAACCTGCTTTGGTGTCAATGGAACAAGAGTGATGTTGCATTGATTAAATACAAATGAATATTTGTTGGTGAAGCCATCATGTTTCACACGTCTGTCGAATAGTCAAGGCCGCCCAAGTAACAAATGTCCAGCCTGCATTGGCACTAAATCACAAAGCAACTTATCTTCATACTTGCCAATCTGAAAAGTCACTAGTACCTGCTTGTTCACTTTCACCTCTCTACTGTCATTTAACCACTGTAGTTTATATGGCCGTGGATGTTTAAGTGTTAGAAGCCCTAATTTCTCTACCATGATAGTACTAGCAACATTAGTACAACTTCCTCCATCAATAATCATACTACATACTTTGTCTTGAACATAGCACCTAGTATGGAAAATGTTTTCCCGTTGCGCTGCTTCGTCTTCCTTTACTTGTACACTCAAAGCTCTCCTCGCTACTAAAGTCAATTCCCCAAGGGCTATATACTCTTCATCTTCGACATCCTCTAATGGTGCTATCTCATTTTCTTATGTCTCATCTTCAGTTACAATCTCACCGTTGCCCCGCAACACCATAACTCTTTGATTCACACATTCACTTACGATATGCCCCCTGCCTTGACATTTAAAACACTTAATGTCACGATTCCTAATAGTAGGAGTTACGGTGTTACCTTGTGTATTGTGCTTGGAGGGCTCGGATCTTAGCTTAGGTGTAGTAGATGCTTGTGGCCTCTCGTCTCGTTTCACATAGTTCAGCTTCCAAGGAGTGGAACTCGAGTTTGGGGCTGCACGAGTGTTACCCCTCCTCTTGAGTTGCTACTCAATCTTGATGGCTTTGTGGACTATTTCCTCAATCTCTACATAATGTTGCAACTCAACCTTATCTGCAATCTCCCGATTAAGTCCATTTAAGAATCGTGCTATGGTAGCTTCTCTATCCTCCTCCACATTTGCTCTAATCATGGCAATCTCCATTTCTTTATAATAATCCTCAATGCTTCGGGTGTCCTGTGTAAGAGGTTGTAATTTTTGGTACAAGTCTCGATAATAGTGGTTAGGTACAAAACACTTTTTCATCAATGGTTTCATTTCATCCCATGTCTTAATTGGACGTTCCTTATTTCGCCTCCTGCTTATAACAAGCTGATCCCACAAAGTAATAGCATAGTCAGAAAACTCAATCACAACCAATTTTACTTTTTTTGCCTCTGAATAATTGTGGCAGTCAAATATGAACTCCATTTTCTTCTCCCATTCAAGGTATGCTTCTAGGTCGGATTTTCCTTGAAAAGATGGAATCTTCATCTTTATGCCACTCAATCCATCATCTATATTCCTAGCTCTCCTACCTTGTCTATCTCTCCTATAGCTACCTATTGAGTCCTCTCCTTCATCATACTCATCCCTATAATAGTCATCAATCCCTCCTTTAATTGGAGCTCTTTCTCTCCTACGTGCTTGGGGAACGGGTTGTGGCTGCCCTACATGTGTGTTCTCCACCCGATCCAAATGCTCGTGGATGAGCTCTAATTCAGTCCTCATCATCCTTCTCATCTCTGCCATCAATGCTTGAATTTGTAAATTATGAGTGGTTGCGGATTGATCCTCTTCATTTGTGTTTTGTTCTAGGTTGTGAGACATAGCTATTATCTGTGAAAGAACGTTAGAAATAATGTGGAAGGACCTCACCTCACTCCCTTACGTGTTTCACTCAAGAAAAATGACTCACTCAATTCCACTCGTGTTTCACTCAAATTATTGGCTTTTACCCTCTAATACGCTCACACTCTCTTGCCTTTTTCCACTCTTAGTAATCCTTACTCGGTTCTTATTAAACTAATCAAACCAATATTAAGATTTCAGAAGTAATTCACAAAGATGACAACTAAGGAGAATTTAATTTCAAGAGTAAGAAGGCAATGTATACGAAAGTCGAGTTTTTTTTTTAAGGAAAAGGAATAGATAAAACTTGTGGATTTAAAGAGAATTAAACCACACAGATGCAAAAATTGATTTTAAAAGGAAGCCCTAAAAATACTGTTAACGCGGCACTGTTCACAAAAAATATTGTTCACGACTTTTTTTTTTTTTTATAGATACTAGAACAACATGAAAAATTCAAACAAGAATGAAAAACAACAAAGATAGATGGATCTGACCTTAGAGCCTAGGCTCTGATACTAAATGATACGAACCTCGTCAAGAACTAACGCGACCCTAATCAATTTAGTTCCCAAGATCGAATTTAAACCAGGAATGGAATGGAACCTCGACCCAATGCTTATTGAAAGCACGAAACTTGGTATGTGAAGACACCACAATTACTTGGTCTGATTGATAAGTCAAGAATTTGAACGCCACGAAATCTGATAAGTTCAAAGAGTTCGTAAAGAACCAAAGAGAATTAACTATCTCACCAATTACATCAAAAACTTCTTTTTCTATTTGTTGAATATGAGTACTTTATATAGGGTTGGTTACAAGAATTTTTTGAAATAAATCCTAACCCAAAAATCAAATCTGAATATAAATCTTCCCTAATAGGAAAGAATCTAAATCAAATCATAATCCTAATCTAACTAAATAGGAAAGAATTTAAACTAAATCAGGATCCTAATTGTCTTAAATGCCTTACATCAATTAAATGGAAACTAGACGATTAAAATAAAAATAATTGATTTGATTCCCTAATAGCCTCCTCAAGAAATGGGAAAGTATCTGAAAAGGGAAACTAATATATTTTCCCACCATAATGTTTAAGCCAACTCCATATTTCATGGAAGTGAGTATTTGGAAACTTCAAGAGACTGAATCATGCATTTATCATGTGCGATTCCTTCAATGGGCCTCCACGAATTTGATTGAGCCCAAGTTGCTTGAATCAATCCATTAAGCGCTTATTTGAATTTCTTTGCTCGAGCTCTTGTAACGGGTCCGACGGGAACTTGAATAGGATCTGAATATGCCTCATTCCATGTGCTTGTGATAGTTTTATCCTTAATCTCATCACCAACCCCATGATCCAGACGGTTTTGTTTTAACAAATACGATTTGTTAGCCACTTTGACTGTTGGTAGAATAAGTTCCTATCGGCTAAACACAATTCAAACTCATCTTTGCAAATAATAAACAGTATCTCATCAAGGATCAAATCTAAGCAGAGTTTTTGTTCAATCAATCTGACTAAATTCGAGTAGAGTTTTTAGACAATTAATCAAGTTGTTCGGTTTTGAAATAAATTATGTTCAAGGTAAATATGGGAGCTATCATTACAAAAAGCGATGGATATTGATGAACAACGTTAGTACTGATATGTTCTTTGCAATTTGATATTTATAATTTTTATGATTATTTTGTTGTTGGGTAGTGAAATGGTTATGACGAGATTTTGGCTACGTAACCATGTAATGACCAATGCTTTAAAATCAAACACTTGTTTGATTATTTGTCCAAACCAAAAAAAAAAAAAAAAGGCATGCAGAAACAAAAGAGAATTGAGAATATGATGTCTGCCAGTCGTTCTTCTTCGAGAAAGAGGCTGAAAGAAAGAACTAATACATCGTTTTAGTTGGTTGTTTTAATGCTTCTGAGCAGTTTGTATTGTTTAAATCATATCTTAATGTAGAAAAATTGAAATTGAACATTGTAAAACTATTTGAACTTCTAACAAATAGAGCTTTTTAGGGGTATATAGCTTCTAATTTGTTTTCCTGAGGAATTGATATCATTTAATTCAACAATTTCTGGTCCTGTGTAGTTTGAAGACAGCTGTGACCTTTGTGTACTAAATCTTGAATATCTCTAAGATGAGAAGTCCGAATTTGATTCTGTAAAGCTCTTCCAACACTAGATACATTTATCTATCCAAACATATATTATATTTAATGTCATATATTCTAGATCAATACAGTTAAAGCATGGAATTTGGCTGATAATCAAAGGCTTGGTTGCTTTAGTGATTCTGAGCAGTCATCATTCTTTAAGCCATATCTTCATGTAGAAAAATTCAAATAGAAAACCGTAAAATTATTTGAACTCCTGAAAATTAAATATTTTTGTAGATATAAAGTTTGTAATTTTATTCTTTTTTAATTGATATCAGTTAATTTAGAAAATTTTGGCCCTGTGTAGTTTGAAGACAACTGTGACTTTTGTGCACTAAATCCTGGATATCTCTAAGATGAGAAGTCTGAATTTGAATCTGTAAAGTTCTTCCAACACTAGATACATTTATCTATCCAAACATATATTATATTTAATGTCATATGTTCTATATAAATGCAGTTAAATCATGGAATTTGGCTGATAATTAGAGGCTTGGTTACTTCAGTGATTCTGAGCAATCAACATTCTTTAATCCATATCTTCATTTAGAAAACTTCAAATAGAAAACCGTAAAATTATTTGAACTCTTGAAAAATAAATATTTTTATACATATATATTTTGTAATTGTATTCCTTTTTAATTGATATCAGTTAATTTAGAAACTTCTGGTCCTGTGTAGTTTGAAGACAGTTGTGACCTTTGTGCACTAAATCCTGAATATCTCTAAAATGAGAATTCCGAATTTGATTCTGTAAAGTTTTTCCACAACTAGATACATTTATCTATCTAAAAATATATATTATGTAATGTCATATATTCTAGATTAATACAATTAAATCATGGAATTTGGCTGATAATATGAGGCTTGGTTGCTTCAGTGATTCCGAGCAGTCAACATTCTTTAAGCCATATCTTCATGTAGAAAACTTAAATAGAAAACCATAAAATTATTCAAAATCCTAACAAATATAGATTTTTACCAATATATAGCTTGTAATATTATTCTTAATTATTTGATAACAGTTACGTGTAAACGTCTGGCCTTGTGTCATTTGGGGATAGCTGTGAGATTTGTTTATTGAATCCTAAGTATCTTTAAGAAAATAAGTTGAAATTGAATAATGTAAAATTTCTCTGTAACTATATATTTGTGTATCTAACCCTATATAGTATGCAATATTATATATTTAATCATGCAAATTTGCTGATAACAAAATGTTCAATATTGTTTTTGCAGTTATCAACCAAAATTCAAAAGAAGCAGAGTTTGACATTCCTTCATCATATGACATTCCTTCAACAGTTAAGGCAACCATTCTGCCAAGTGCGGATGATTCCTCATGTTCCATTTATTTTAATGGTAAGCACCTACAACAACTCACTAGTGAAGATGTAATTGAAAGTCAGTTTGAGACACTTACAGATGCTGAGAATTTTTACAGTAAATACTCAAAAGTAACGGGCTTCAGCATTCGCAAGAATGATATAAGGTATGATAATGATGGTGAAACCAATGTGAGACATTGGGTTTGTAATAGGGAAGGTGAGCGTGCTAAAAAGTATGTTGAAAGGAAAGATAGAATTCGAGAACCGAGGGCTGTTACGAGAGTCAAATGTCCAGCTGCTTTCAGAGTGAGGATGAATAAGAAGCTAGGTATTTGGGTTGTTAACCAATTTATCCCTGAACACTCGCATGAGATGGCAATGGATCATGAGATTAAGTTTCTTCGATCCCATCGATCAGTTAAAGATTGTGACATTGCTCAAGCTACTGCGATGAAAACTTTTGGTATTAAGACTAGTCAAATTATGAACTTTTTAGTCAATCAAGCTAGGGATGATGACAATGTGGGCTTCACACTGGAGGATTTGTATAATTCATTAGATGTTGAACGTAGATCTATGATGCTCGAAACAGATTCAGAATCTGCACTGGCATACTTAAAAGGAAAAGCTGATATGGATATGAATTTCTTCTGTAAATACATTGTAGACGAGGAAAATAGACTTGCAAACTTGTTTTGGGCTGATTCTATTGCTCGTTTAGATTATCACCACTTCGGGGATGTGTTAGCTTTTGATAGTACGTACAAGACAAATGAGTATGGTAAGCCACTAGTCATGCTAGTGGGAGTTAATTATCATTATGCAACATGTCTTTTTGGATGTGCATTACTTGTGGATGAGACAATTGAAACATACATGTGGGTGTTGGAAACATTTTTGTCTGCTATGAATAATAAGAAACCTATTTCTTTGGTGACTGAGGGAGATCGAGCAATGAGGAAGGCGATTAAAAAGGTGATTCCTGAAGCTCGACATCGTTTGTGTGTTTGGCATCTACAGAGAAATGCACAATCTAATGTACGTAATAAACCTAATTTCATAAAGGTATTTACAAAGTGTATTTTTGAATTTTTTACACCTGAAGAGTTTGATAAATTATGGTGGAATATGGTGGAGGAAGAAGGTTTGCAAAATAATGATTAGGTGAACAAAATTTATACAAAACAACATAGATGGGTAGAAACATTCTTAAGGGGTCATTTTTTTACCGACATGCGTACTAAACAACGGTGCGAGGGAATGAATGCATATATGAATAGATTTCTTCAACAGAAGTTAAAGTTGCAAGAATTTGTGTGACAAGTTGATCGAGCCTTGTCACACACAAGATACAAAGAATTGGAGCAGGCATTTAAAACAAAACATTCTAGTTCTTTGATGAGTACCCATCTTGAAAGCTTAGAGAAGCATGCTGAGAGCATTTACACTCGAAATATATATTTCATGGTTCGTGATCAGATTCACAAGGAAGCTCAATTCATGGTGTCGACCTGCGTGACTGTTCTGGATAGGCAAGTCTACCAATTGACTAAATTCTGACAAGCAGATAAGAGGTGGACTGTTGTGTACCACCCAAAGGATCAGAATTTTGAGTGTATATGCATGGAGTTTCAATCATCCGACATTTCGTGTTGTCATTTGTTTTTTATGATGAAGTCCTTACATCTTTCTGAGATACCTGATTCATTGTTTAATAAAAGATGGAGCAAAGATGCAAAAGTAGTTGAATGTCCACCGAAGTCATTGGATGATCAATCTAGGGATATTTTAAAAATGATTAGGTATGGGTCACTAAGTATCGAGTTCAGTGAGATTTGTTACTATGCCTCGATAACAGATGCTGGATACTTGAAATTAAAGGGTCTTATCACCCAACTCAAGTCTGAGATGATGGTGTTGAGTGGAAATTTTGAAGAGAAAAGAGAGATAAGAGTCTAATTATTAAAGTATGATGAGTCATGCTTTAATTATTAAAGTTTGTTTTTATTTACTTTTATAAAGTAAAGTATCTTGATAAGGGTCCTGTCTTATCAAGCTTGTCTCCTCCCCATCCTATATGTAAGATGATCTTTTCCTTTGTAAATCAGGATCAGAGAATAAAAGCGTGTGTTTCCTAAACATGAAATTCTAAACTTTCTTTCTTCTCTCTGTTAATGAAGTTTTAACATTCTAAGAGAAAACGGGAAGATTTAAATCTGTTCATTTTGAAACTAAGGAAGTATGCTCTGCACTTGCCTTTCATAAGGATCTTGTGCATCAGAAAACTTTTAAAGATTTTTATCTAGTTTGGTACCATGTTTTAAGACAAAAGAGTAGGTTTTGGGTTGAATAACCTAACATAAAAACGCCACGTACTTCGTTGTTTTGTCATTGTTTCATCTGAGTATATCGGCTGGAAACCCAAGCATGCGGACTACTGGTCCAAAGGACGATCTTTTCGTCATTGTTTTGTTCTAACAACGCCACGTACTTCGTTGCCTATTCTGGTATCAGAGCCCCAAACTTACCAAAGTGGTATGATAAGAGTCTTTCCTATTTCTTTGAAAAATAGTTAAGCTTCAAAAACAGAGAGAAATTTTCACTCATGGCATCTACATCTAATGACGCTTCTACTTCTACAATCACTCCAATCTCCCTTGCACCAAATAAACTGCCAATAAAATAGAAAACCATGTTGAATACTCATATATCCCTGAGTCAGCCCAGATCAATGAATCTTCATTCCCTTTTTTTAGTCCTTATCAACTCTATAAGAGAGGAAACTCTTTTACCAGAAGTATAAGAACCCTTATCTCTACTAAAAGACCTCATCCAAAAGAATACATCCAATCCTCTAGGCTAGATCAGTGAACTCTTCAAGCTACCACAGCTGAGCAATATGTTACTTTGGAAATACCTCCAGAATTGATTTCCAACTGGAAAATGGAGGGTTATACTCATCTCCATCTTGGGGGAGTAAGATTAATCCTTACCTTACATGGAAGAAAAGGATTATCTGTTACAGCCAGAATTGTTATGCTTGACACCAGATTCAAACAGTATCAGGATGCAGTAGTTGGTACTATCCTGACCACTTTATATGCAGGAAGTGTTCTTCTCACTTTCTACCCCAATTTCAATTTATCTCTCCAAGACACCAACCTGTCAACAAAGGATTTGGGTGGATGAAGTCAGAATGAAATTCTGGACAGTATTTTTGGAGCTTGGTTGAGATATCTTGGTAAGATGATGGAGATTCGGACAGACTATAGAGTTTAAGAATCTCTGTGAAAGATTTGAACATAGATCTGACCCTAATTCCATTGGAAAGAATTTGAAGATGTTTTATCTGGTGGATGATGTCAAATCCTAATAAGATATCCTTACTAGGGAGTTTTGAACAAATGATTTTTGTTCAGATAACACAATTTGGGAAGATTTGAATACCAATGGGTTTTTTGGTAATCAATTCTGTGGTGAACATTTTTCCATCTACTGCTCTGAAATGTTATGTATGAGGTTTCCAGTTTTGAGCTGGAAGAATGTCTAAATTCATCATGCTTTTTTGGGCACCAGTATCTAGAAATCCTATTGCTGGTATGGGTCGTTAAAACTTTGAAGGTAGGATTTGGAGTTTGATGGTGGGAATTGGAATGGTAGTGTTTAGGGACAACGATTGTTGATGAAAAATGGATTGAAACTCATCGTTTTCTGAATCATCATATGAGTTTTCCAGTTCGAACACTGTTTCATCAGTAGGGTCTTCTTGTTTTGAGAAGTAAGATTCTACTTCTTCCTTTTCAGTAGAATACTCAGTAACAGCTTGTAAATGCTTTACCAATCTGATTGCCTTTTCTTTTTTGTTTGGACAATCCTTTGCAGAGTGGCCTTTTTTGCCGCAAATAAAGCATCTGCTAGATTTTTTTCTACCCTGTTCTTTAGAAGAGAAAGATCTTTTTTCTGAAGAATCTTTATGGTTTCTTCCATTTCCTAGATTTTGGTTTAGAAAAGGGAGTTGGATGCCTGATCTTCTTGAAATGCCTTTTCCGTGGATGACTGCAGTCACAATCTTTTTTATCTTTGTATTTGATCTGCAAGTATGGTTTCTTACAGGCGCTTCTGAAAGGCTCTTTGTCTTTGACCAGTTCTTTGAAGAACTTTTTTTGCTCACAAAGTTTTTCCAAGCATCCTTTAGCTATCTAAAAGATTTTTCCCAAGGAGATGTTGTCAAGGTTAAGGTTGTGCACTGTAAGTTCTTGTTGGATTTCTGGTTGCAATTTCGTAGGTAAAGAAGCCAGAAACACATGATTTAGAGTGTGATAGTTGAATCCATTAAGCTTGTAGAACAGGATTGACATTCTTTTGTAATGGAAATCAAGATCTTTAGTATTCAAAGAACAACACTTCATGTTGAGATAGTCTCGTCTTGCTGCTTCAAAAATTGCAGATGGTTCTCTAATAAATTGTTCATGCAGGATATCAAGAGCACTAGAGACGTTTGGCAATTGTAAAAACTGTAATTGTCTGTAGGGGCCAAGACTGTCAAACCAGTCTCTCAGAGATCCCGTGAAATGAGTGACAAACTCCTTGAGGACTGATTCTATTGTTGCACCTAATCTTATCATCTGGAGATCTACCCAGGCTAACATTTCAGACAACTTCTCTCTCTATTTGACTGTGGGAATGTCATCAAGCGTAAACCATAGACCGTTTGATGGTTTGTAGCTATTTTGAGCTTGAGGCTGAGGTGGTTGATGAGTGGAGGAATCAGCTGGCTCATTAATGTCTGAGGGTATTTCAAAGTATGATTCTGGTTGAGATGGTTGTGTTGGTTCTGTTTCTTCAGGTTATGCCATCAAAAGTTTAGTAATATCTGCATAAGCACCTTCTGAATCAGTGGCTGAATGTGAAGATTTTGTATCAAATTCTATCACAGAAGTATCAGTTTCTATGGAATCAGTGGAAACTTCAATATGATATGAAGCATATTAATGCATGGGTTCTTTATCATTGGTTTGAGATGGTTGAGGGGTAAAAACAGGAGTATGTCCTGGAGAATCTTATTGTTGTGTGGTAGTGGAGATTGGTTGATGAATTTTGATAGGTCTTGGTTGGGGCTTAGGTTTTGGCTTTGGCTGAGGTGGTTGTGGCATATTTTTAAAAAGAGTATGTGTCATTCCAAATAGTTTGGAAAGATCATACGGTTCCATTGATGCAAGTATGGGACTGAAAGGATGGTAAGTTGGACTGATTGTACGTATGAGAGGTGATTTGGTGAAGAGTGTAGGCCTGTGTTTTTCGGATTCAATCTGATCAAGCTCTGCTTTTAGCCATCTAATTTCTCTCTCCTTTTGGTCAAACTCAGGGCCATAGTATCTTTGACTAAGCATGACTTTTAAGTCTGCATCTAGTTGGGAGATTCTAGATTGTAAATCTTGATAGATCTGCTACATTTACAAGGTTATTGAGTCAACCTTGGTTTTGATATGGTCAGTTCGTAAACTGATTTTTTCAACCCTTTTGTAGATGTCCACCAATGTATCATTTTGTGCTCTAGCATTCTGTGTTTGCCAGTTGAGGACTGATTTAAATGATTTAGGTTCTTCTAGGTGACCAGCAGAGGTTATGGCTGAAGGAATGAAAGGCTTTGTCACAACCTTTCTTTGTGAATCAGATTAGGATTCTAAGGATGGGAAATTAAAATAATAATCTTTAGATGATGAAGAAAACATCATACAGGCAACTGGTTTCTATATGGGTAACGGAGCTGGTGGAGGTGGAGGTTCATATGGCAGGTTTGCTTCTGTGCGGTTACAAGGAGAATGAGTTTTCTTTTTTGTTTTTCTTTTCCTTTTGGAATCTTGATCGTCCTTTTCCCAATCATCCCAACAGGGACAATTTGGGTCGCACCTTCCAAATCCTGGAGCATTCCATAAAAAGTGTCTGTTTAACTTCGTAGGGTATACTGGGTACCCTTCTGAGTTAAATCTTGTGATTGGCAGACCTTCTTGGGATGTTTGAACAGCCATAATCATTGAAGAATAAAGGAATGATAACCTTAGAGGCTCTTGAAGAACACTAGGTTTTGGCTTAGAGGTACTTGGTGGAGATCGAAAAGTAATTCTGACAGTACCATCTGGCCTTATTTCAAACATACTTTCTGATGTCTGAATGGGGGCTGTATTGTTATGGAACTTCTCATAATTTGAAATCCATTCCAGAGGCATGAGTTTTATGAGTTCATGGTGAGGGATCTGTCTGGGGATTTGGATGATGGTTGGAATTGGGTCTGATTCTGCTAACACCATAAGAGCATTAGAGTGGTTGTTAGGTGTGGGAAGATCTAAGGCGTGATTTTGAAGCCTATAGACCAACTGATGGTGTAAGGTAGCCATTTTCGCTGAGGAGATTTGTTCTGCTCCTTGAATTTGAAGTCAAGGCAGTTGACAGGTTGATGTCTTGGAGAGATAAATTGAAATTGAGGTAGAAAGTGAGAAGAACACTTCCTACATGTAAAGTGGTCAGGATAGTACCAACTACTGCATCCTAATACTGTTTGAATCTGGTGTCAAGCATAACAATTCTGGCTGTAACAGGTAATCCTTTTCTTCCATGTAAGGTAAGGATTAATCTTACTCTCCCAAGATGGAGATTAGTACAGCCCTCCCTTTTCCAGTTGGAAATCAATTCTGGAGGTATTTCTGAAGTAACATATTGCTCAGTTGTGGTAGCTTGAAGAGTGCACTAATCTAGTCTAGAGGACTGAATGTATTCTTTTGGATGAGATCTTTTAGTAGAGATAAGGGTTCTTATACTTCTGGTAAAAGAGTTTCCTATCTTATAGCGCTGATAAGGACTAAGAAGAAGAAATGAAGATTCATTGATCTCGGCTAACTCAGGGATATATAAGTATTCAACTAGGTTTTCTATTTTATTAGCAGTTTGTTTGGTGCAAGATTTGGGTAAGGATAAACTAAAAGAAAGAGAGATTGGAGTGATCGTAGAAGTAAAAGCGTCATTAGATGAAGTAGATGCCATGACTGAAAATTTCTCTCTGTTTCTGAAGCCTAACTATTTTTCAAAGAAATAGGGAAGACTCTTATCATACCACTTTGGTATCAGCACTTGTATCTTTCTGAGGGTTCAATGACAATTTGCCAAAAACCTGACTTGAGGTCAAACTTTGAAAAGATATGGGCATTTTTGAGATAAGTGAAGATGCTTTCAAAAACCTAACTTGAGGTCAAATTTTGAAAAGATCTGGGCATTTTTGAGATAAGTGAAGATGCTTTGTCTCTTTGGTAAAGGGTTGATAGTCAATGACTAATCTCTTTTTTCCCCTAACAAGTTCCGAACGTTTTTCCACATAAAACGCTTGACATGCCCATTGAGAATTTGTTGGTTCGATAAGTCCTTGGGCCAAGAGTTGTGAACATTCCTTTTGGGCTAAGGCTAAGTCAGATAGGCTCATTCCTGGATGAGTAGCCTTAGTAGGATTGATGTCTTCATTCCATTTGAAAGGTAACTGAATAAAGAAAGACTTGTTTTTCCATAAAGGATTTAGGTGGATGAAGTCAGAATGAAATTCTGGACAGTATTTTTGGAGCTTGGTTGAGATATCTTGGTAAGATGGTGGAGATTCGGACAGACTGTAGAGTTTAAGAATCTTTATGAAAGATTTCAACATGGATCTGGCCCTGATTCCATTGGAAAGAATTTGAAGATGTTTTATTTGGTGGATGATGTCAAATCCTAATAAGATATCCTTATTAGGGAGTTTTGAACCAATGATTTTTGTCCAGATAACACAATTTGGGAAGATTTGAATACCAATGGGTTTTTCGATAATCAATTCTGTGGTGAACATTTTTCCATCTGCTGCTCTGAAATGTTCTGTATGAGGTTTCCAGTTTTGAGCTGGAAGAATGTCTGAATTCATCATGCTTTTTTGGGCACCAGTATCTAGAAATCCTATTGCTGGTATGGGTCGTTGAAACTTTAAAGGTAGGATTTGGAGTTTGATGGTGGGAATTGGAATGGTAGTGTTTAGGGACAACGATTGTTGATGAAAAATGGATTAAAACTCATCGTTTTCTGAATCATCAGATGAGTTTTCCAGTGCGAACACTGTTTCATCAGTAGGGTCTTCTTGTTCTGAGAAGTAAGATTCTATTTCTTCCTTTTCAGCAGAGTACTCAGTAACAGCTTGTAAATGCTTTACCAACTAATTGCCTTTTCTTTTTTGTTTGGACAATCCTTTGCATAGTGGCCTTTTTCTCGCAAATAAAGCATCTGCTAGATTTTTTCCTGCCTTGTTCTTTGGAAGAGAAAGATCGAGCAATCTTTTTTAAAGTGGTGACAGCAAGTGTGTGCTTGTCATTCCATTCTGGTGGCTTTTTCTTTAATAAATCTGAAAGCTGACTGGTACGGTGATCGACATGGGGAATAAAGTCTCTGATGTAATTGATGATGCCAAGGAATTGTTGTATGATCAAGAGCAGGGGCAATTGGTTCGTTGTTAGCTGCTGACTCATCAACAATTGGCGTCTCTGGGGGAGGAGAGGAAGAAGATGGTTCATCAGTAGGTTGTGTTAAAATGAATATGTTAATAATATTGATTTTGATGATAACAAACTTTAAATGGTTTTTGATAAAAATGTTGGAGTTATTCCTTAATAAACGAAAGCCTTAATAATCATTCCATTCATATTCATAAAATATGGACTTTCAAATTAGAAAAAGATTCTCTGCAAAATCTGGTTTAAAATGTGATTCTAGAAATAAACGGTTAACCGATTAATACCAGAGACCAACATATTGCCTAAGCTCTAACTGTTTATGAAAAACGGAAAACACAAAAGATGGAAAGGCTACTGGAATTTAATGGTGAACCGTTTATTGAAACGGTTAACCGATAACATCCAGAATTAAAGGTTGTACTCCTCTGGCACTGTTTAACAAAATCTGATAAGGCTGAATTATTTTGCAGGTTACTGGAAACAAACGGCGAACCGTTTATTACAAACGGTTAACCGATAATATCCAGAGAAGTCACTTCATGCAAATCCTTAACCGTTTAATGTAAACGGATAACTGATGTTCATCTTGCAGGTCTTTGGAATTTAACGGTGAAAGGGTAATCCTAAACGGCAAACCGTTTATTTGAAATTTGGCCCAACGGTAACTTTTGACCAGCCTAAACGGTTAACCGTTATTGGTTAACAGCGAACCGTTTTCGGGCCGACAGTTTGTAACGGCTAGTTTTTCAGCTCCAAATATAAATAAGCTCATTCAAATTCAAAGAAGAGAGATCACAACACGACTATTGAGCTTATATTCGAGAATCCAATCTTCATAGAGCTTAGAACACATTCTTGCTTCATATATTCACATATTGAGCATCATTCTATAATCTTATATATTGTGAGAGGCAAAACAAATTTGAAATCTTTTGTTTTGAGTGATTGTAAGTGTTGGGATACACTTGGGTTAAAGAGATTGGGATAATCTTTTGTTGTAAAGGTTATTGACACCTTGGAAGTCAAGTGTAAGCATTTGAAGCCTTGGAGGCTTGCTTAGTGGAATCCTCAAGCCCGGAAAGCTTGGAGGCGTGGACGTAGGCGAGGTTGGCCAAGCCACGTAAAAATTCTCTGTGTTTGAATTTCTCTTCCCTTATCTTTTTATATTGTGATCAACTTAATTGTTATTGCTTTAAATTTATTCTAGATTTGCATGATAATTTGTCTTAGAATCTAATACTTTTTAGAATCCCAATTCACCCCCCTCTTGGGTTGCATACTTGTATTTCAGGTTGAGCCATCAATAGTTTAGAGACGTCAGCATATTCTGATTATGAGTCAGAACTAGAAACTGATTATGTTTGCTCATATTATGAAGTGTCAGGATCAGAAGCAAAGGGAGAGATTGCCACTAATCTTGTTAACTGCTGAGAAGAATATTGGTGCATAGGGGCTTTGTCCTTAGCTGTAGGGTCCGGCATTGATAGTGGAGGAATAGGAAGATCTGATATGGGTTGTGAAGAAGTGGGTGTTGATGATGGTTGTGTAGTTGTGGGTGGTATATATGATATTATTTTGGTAGTTGGGATGAAGTGGAAGATCTTGATGGTATTGGTGGAGATTGGGTAGGTAGGTTTTGGAACAGAGTATGCGTCATTCCAAAGAATTTTTTATAATCCACCGGACGAGCATACATCGTTGGAGAGTAGAAGGATTGGTGTGAACCAAAAGATGGTGTTGGTAATAGTAAAGAGGGGGATGGAGAAAACTTTTTGATTCCATACTCGACAGCCAAAATCTCTTTGTAGATCACATGGTAATTCTTTGAATTGTCCGTTGGCATAGGCACAGAAATGAGACACGCCATGTATTTCTTCAAGAAGGATGGCACTCCAGTAATCATCACTGGCATCTGTTTGCAAAATACGTTGTCCAGTTGTGGGCATTTGGAGTTGAGGAGGTGATTGGGTTATCAGCTTTAGCTGCTTGATAGCTTTTGTCTGTGCTAGTCCCCATGGAGGGCACTTTTTTTTTAGCATGCATGACAGCTAGCTTGTGTAGACTGCAACTTTAGGGATAAAATCACGGACATAATTAACAATCCCGAGGAATTGTTAGATCTGCTTTTTGTTGAGATGTATGTCCATAAACTTTAATAATTCAGTTGCAATGTGTGGACAAAGTTGATAGTGGCCATTATTAATCACCATGCCAAGAAAGTCAATTGATTCCTTCGCTATGCTTCTCTTCTTTTCAGAAAGCATGATTCTGTGGTCCTGCACAATATGAAAGAAATCCAAAAAGTTTGAATTTCATCTAATCAGCCATAAATTCCTTATCAACATAGACAACTCTTCTTTTCCTCGAATCTTTGACTTCAAAAATAAGTTACTCCCTGACAAACTCTTGCTCAACCTCAAAAATTGGTTTGCTAGATATGATTTTACTATCCAACACATAAAAGGCAAACAGAACCTCATCCCAGACTTCCTTACACGTCCGGCTATAAATAAACCTTCACCTATTTCCTCCATCCACACTATCCCAATTATAGCCATGAATCGTCAACTTCCTTTCAACGCTCTCAACCAGAGAACCTTTTCCATGAACATTCCTTTTCATTCAGCCTACCAGATCCAAGACTTTGCAAAGAAATTTCTTTACCGGTATTTCTTCAATGTTCAAAGCAAAAAGCTTGATCGCTTTCCTTCCCTCTGTATGGAAAACTTATTTCTCACAGGTCTTACTCTGTCTTCCTTAACTATCTGCGAAGATGAGTTATGGTACATGTGGTGTCTCACTACCCTGTATGCTACCAAATTGGTTTTTCCTATTAAACCAGTCCTCACACACATCATCACTCCTGAGTTCTCATCAGATCTTCTCTGGACTCTCCTTGAATATTCACCACTCATGTGGTGGCGAAAACAATAAAAAAATATGTGTACTTTTCACGGATTAGACAGAATGCCAGAACAAGAAGCCAACATGTTCACTACAGTCTTCATCGTTCATAGACCTTACTTCCAGCACCTAGAAACAAGAGACTTCTGGACACAAGATATGGAAAATGTATCCCCATCCTTATACTCTCATTCATGATACATCTGTTACCACTATTCTCAAGTCATACCTCATGGAACTCAACAATGTTCAGCCAACTCCCACAAACATCCACCACACCTCTGTTGGACCATCACACGCCTTAGAAATTGTCCCAAAGACACAGACTTGTACTCCAGGTTCCAGTTCAAGTCCTCAAGGAATCCTTGTCATGGAACAACGTCCTGACTACACTAACGTCTTATTCCAAGACGCTCAGGATCCATGGGAAGATTTTTAGTCTCTTCTCCATACTGAAAATCTCCATTACACTGTCATAGACCCTGACCCTCCTGCTACATCAGCCCCATAAAAGATGACTAATGCTGATGAAGAAGCCTATCTGCAAGCTGAAGCTTATCTTGATCACAGACAGATCCGTCGTGCCAAACGCCAATATGAGAAAGAAACTAGCGATGTGTCTCCATCACACTACCCATCCACTCCATGATTGCAGACATGCATGGGAATCTTTAGCTTTTGCTTTTTTAAAATTTGCTTTAATAATTAGACAAGGGTCTTGTCTTGTTTAAAGTGTGTTTTCTACTTTTCCTTTTTATTTTTGGCGTGGTGTGCTTTAATCATTCTGCTTTTGTAAAAGATAAGGGTCCTACCTTGTCTCTCCTTCCTCGAGATCTCTATATAAGGATCTCTCTATCCCTTTGTAAGGCAGGAGTTAATTGGCAATAAAAATCTCCAAAAGGAGCTTCTGGTGGCTCTCATGGTCAGAGGAAAATAATAAGATATAATCAATGTATACCCAAGCATGATGAAGGATAAGACTGAAGATTTTTGTCATGGCTTTTTGAAATAATGAAGGGGCAACCTTAAAACCAAAAGGCATAACAGTCCACTAATAATGGGCATCAGGGATGCAGAAGGCAGTTTTGTGACGGTCAACCGGTGAAATACCAAGTTGCCAAAAACCAACTTTTAGATCAAACTTAAAGAAGATACGAGCCCCTTCATCAGAGCCACACCCAACGCAGTGGTGGTATCATTTATAATTCTAAGTAATATTATTTGATCTCCTAGAAGAAGATTAACCGAATATGGAAGCAACTTCATCTTCAATCTCAACTCTTTCATCATCTTCCTCTCATATTTCTCTTTCATCTACTCTATCTCTTCCAAAGTCATGTTCCAAACACATAGCCTCCAAAATTGAAAACCTTGTTGAATATTCCTATATCCCCGAGTCTGCCAAAATTAATGAATCTTAGTTCCCCATCATGAGTCCTTATAATATCCGAACCCTGATCTCCACTAAAAGACCACTACCAAAAGAATATATCCAGTCTACTAGACTTGATCAGTGTGCTTTACAAGCCTCTCACAGTGAGCAGTATGTCACTTTAGAGATACCCCTATATCTCGTCGCCAACTGGAATCGAGAAGGGTATACGCATCTCCACCTTGGCGGTGTAAGATTGATCTTCACCCTCCATGGCAGAAAAGGTTTACCTATTACCGTTATGATTGCTCTGTTAGACACCAGGTTCAAACAGTACTAACATGCTGTTGTAGGAACCGTCCTGACCACACTCCATGCTGGCAGTGTCTTGTTAACCTTTTACCCAAATTTTAACCTCTCTCTTGAGGATCCCAACCTTCCCACAACCCTTAAAGTACAAATCCAGCTCCAAGGAGCAGAACAAACGCCCACATAAAAAATTACAACCCTTCATCACCAAATAGTGTATCGATTACAGAATCATGCACTCGACCTTCCTACACCACATACCACATCTGATACCTTAATGATCCTAGCAGACACCGACACAATTCCCACCATCATCCAAATTCCCAAACAAATACAGAAACAAGAATTACTCCAACTTATGCCTCTTGAATGGTTAACCAACTATGAGCAGTTCCACTAAAACTCTAAACCAGTTCAAACAATAGAAGCCACGTTTGAAAGACGACAAAATGGTCAAGTCAAACTATCTTTTCAAACACCTGAGACCAAGCCTGTTTCAGACACTTCACAGTTTTCCTACACTGTTATGATTACAGCAGTTCAAACTGGTCAAGGAAAGAAATTTCCTATTCATGGTTTCTCATCAGAAGGGTATTCGGTATATCCTGACAAAATCAATGGTCATTTTCTATGGGATGTTCCTGAAGCCCATATGTGCAATCCATATTGTCCTTGCTTAGACGACACGGATGTTGATGATGAACTAGAAGTTATGAGGAGAAAGAAAAAGAAGAAGAAAAAACCTTCTCATCCAAAAACATCTTGTAACTCTTTTCCTCCATAACCTCCACCAGATCCCAAACCTCCTGTCCACCCAATAAAATCACGCCTGATGTTTTCGAGTCAATCTTATGAAGAATCATTCCCTCAACTTGAAAAACAGAAAGACACACAAACAGAAGTTATCTTAAAACCTTTTATCCAATCTTTAGTTACGGCCTTTGGGCAACCTGAAGAGCCAAAACAGTACGAAGCTGTTTTAAACTGGCAAACTAAAAATGCCAATGCTCAGAATCAAACTCTTCAACAACTCGGTAAGAAAATTGATCGAGTTGCCAGTCAAGTGTCTCATACTGAAACTAAAGTTGATTCCATCAGCAATCGTCTTGATCAGATGTACATCCATCTACAATATCGTATCTCTGAACTAGACATTGATCTCAAACGAATGATTAACAACCACATCTGGGGTCCAAAGTTTAATAAAAAAGAAGCAGAGATCAGAAAGCTCAAAGCTGAATTGTCAAGAATTGATGTTGAAAAGACTCGACCTTCCCTTTTTACTCAAACACAAACCCCACCAGTACCTCCTTCAATCTTTGAAACTTATGCACCTTTCTACACATCATTCAGACCTCAACAACCTGTTTATAATAAGTTCTTTGGATTCTCACACCTTCAACCAACTCCTCAACCAAAGCCATCTTCACCCAAAAAATCAAAATCCAAATTCAAGATCTCATAACCAAAGTCAAAGCCACTTCGTCTTCATCTGTTCCTCTGATACCATCAGAAGATTCACTAAAAGCCACTCCTAAAAAAGACAAAGGCCCAATGGATCAGTATCATTATCATATTGTCCAAAACACATCTTTTGACTCCTCTGAGCCAGAACCAGTATATGAGTCAAACCAATCAAACCCATCAGAGTCCAACCCGTCTTCTTTTTCCTCATTTACAAACTCAGTCGGTACCTCCACTGACTCTGAATCTGAATATGCTGACATTACAAGCATATTAATGGCCACCAAAACTGAAGAACCAAGCACTTCAACTGCCACACATATTATTGAAGACAGTTCTTCTTATACTGAAAATAATGCATCTCCAACAGAACCAGAGCCATCAATGCCTCCACCAGTTCTCGATCACTCAACAAAACCATCTTCAGCATCTTAGTTCACATTTGATGACATTCCCCGTCACAAATGGCCTGCTCGACTTCAAGAATTTACTGCATGGATTGACCTCCAGGGAACTAAACCTAATGCTCAACCTCAAGCTGTTCTCTGAGAATTCATGGCCTGGTCAACGGGTTCTTTGCGAGATTGGTTAGAAAGCTTGGGAGAATACAGATAGCTCCAATCCATGCAATCTCCAATTGGCACAACACTCAATATCATCCATGAACAATTCATCGGTGAAAAGACAGCGTCTACCGATGCAGACAAAAAAGACAGTTCTTCTGATGCTGAAAATAATGCATCTCCAACAGAACCAGAGCCATCAATGCCTCCACTAATTCCTGATCACTCAACAAAACCATCTTCCGCATCTTGGTTCACATTTGATGACATTCCCCGTCACAAATGGCCAGCTCGACTTCAAGAATTTACCGCATGGATTGACCTCCAGGGAACTAAACCTAATGCTCAACCTCAAGCTGTTCTTTGAGAATTCATGGCCCGGTCAACGAGGTTAGTAATTGATTACCAGCCACTTAATTCTTTACTTAATCAAAAAGTTTGAAACTTATGCACCTTTCTACACACCATCCAGACCTCAACAACCTGTTTACAATCAGTTCTTTGGATTTTCACACCTTCAACCAACTTCTCAACCAAAGCCATCTTCACCAAAAAAATCAAAATCCAAAGTCAAGATCTCATAACCAAAGTCAAAGGCGACTTCGTCTTCATCTGTTCCTCCGGTACCATAAGAAGATTCACTAAAAGCCACTCCTAAAAAGACAAAGGCCTAATGGATCAGTATCATTATTATACTGTCTTTTGTTTGTATAGATTATAAGGACTCATAATGAGGAACTGACATTCATTAATTTTGGCAGACTCGGGGATATAGGAATATTCAACAAGGTTTTCAATTTTGGAGGCTATGTGTTTGGAACATGACTTTGGAAGAGATAGAGTAGAGGAAAGAGAAATATGAGAGGAAGATGATGAAGGAGTTGAGATTGAAGATGAAATTGCTTCCATGTTCGGTTAATCATCTTCTAGGAGATCAAATAATATTACTTAGAATTATAAATGATACCACCTCTGCGTTGGGTGTGGCTCTGATACCAAGTGGGTAGTTGTACGTGGCGTTGTTACACCAGATCTGTAACAGAACAAAGTATATCCTTAGGACCAATAGCCCGCAAGTTCTGGTTTCCAGCCGATATACACTTATCCATCAAATACCAAATCCGAAAATCATTTTTGAAAACAATTTTTCACGATACCACCCGAAAACACGGCACTCTTGGCCTTCAAAGAGGGTGAACGTTGTGAGAAAGCAATTTCATTTTACAAAAATCAGTTTTGGAAGATAAAACAGGACCTTTCTGATGCACAGGGTCCTTAGGCTTAAGGCAAGTGCAGAGCATACTCAGTTTAGAAAATTAGAGGTGAGCATATCATTATTAACCCCAAATAATTTCTTTGATTCCTAGAAGAGAGAAAAAGATTTGGAGAAATATGATGTGAAGAAAACTGATGGTTGTTGAAGTCTGGATGGTGTGTAGAAAGGTGCATAAGTTTCAAAGATCGGAGGAGGTACTGGTGGGGTTTGTGTTTGAATAAAAAGGGAAGGTCAAAAGAGTTTCATCAGATGAAGTGTTGCTCGCTCAAAAGACACCTTTTGGAATCTCATTACAAAATGATGAGTATTCTATTTTATAAGCTGAATGGGTTCAACGAGCCATCTCTCAAACATGTCTTCATAGCCTCTCTTCCTTCTGAGTTACAACCTGATCTTAAAAGGAAACTCATAGCCACTAATCTCAGCTGATATCTCTCTGGGAAATATTTTCCAAATGGAAATGCTATATCTCGACAAGATCTGTGAGCAAAAAAAAAATTTTCAAAGATCTCATGAAAGACAAAAAATCCTTTTCTGAAGCCTGTAAAAAAACCATATCTCAGGATAGAGTGCAAAGATAAAAAGAAGTGTATCTGTCCGACTAGAAAGAAGAAACATTTCCAGAAACACTTCTATAGAAAATCATCCTCTAAAAAACCTCTCCGATATTTCAGAAAAAATGATGCTTCCCAGTACAGAAAGAAAAAGCACAACCATTGTTTCATCTACAAGAAAGTGGTCACTTTGCTCGAAACTATCCTCAAAAAGCTGCCAAAGCTGTTCGTCTCATACAGCATCTTCAACATTCTTCTCTGTTATCTGAAAATGAAGATGTTGAATCAAATTTTTCAGAACAGTCAGAACAAGATGATCAGACTGCTTTCATTATCGCAAAATCTTCTGATTCTGATGATATTTCAGTCGATGATATTTCAGTCATTTCTACAGTTCAAACTGTCAACTATGTTTCAGCCATTCCTAGACCTTCTCTAAAAATATCATTCCTTCCTTCCAAATTTCATAAACATGTTCCTGTCATCGGGTTTATTGACATTGGTGCAGATACCAGTATGATTGATCTTTCTGTCCTTTCCTCTGATTGTTGGAAAAAACACTTGAAACTTTTTCGAGCAGTTAATGGAGAAACTATTAAAACCACTTTGATTACCAAAAAAACCCATTGGTATTCAATTCTTTCCGAATTGTATAATTTGGAAAAAGATTGTAGCATCTACACTCCCAGACAAAGACTTACTCATAGGTTTCGACATTCTTCATTTGGTTTAAAACCTATTCCTCACCAATTCTGGAGTCCGCTACAAATAAATGTTCTTGCCTTATACAGATGCACTACATCTATATGCACTTTCAGAAACAATATCTCCATACCGTCATATTTCATAGAAGTTCCTAGAGTTTTGTCCAGAAAACCATTCTCAGTTCAACCATCCTTCACCTTTTTGGAAGAATGATCAATTCTTCATTCACCTTCCTTTCAAGCTTAACGAAGGCATAAACCCCACAAAAGCATCACACCAGGGTATGTCTCCTTCCGACCTGCTACTTGCTAAGCAAGAATGTTCTCAGTTGCTTCAACAAGGTCTTATTGAACCTACTAATTCAGATTGGGCTAGTCAAGCCTTCTATATTGAAAAACGATCTGAATTAGTTCGTGGTAAAAAGAGGTTAGTAATTGATTACCAGCCACTTAATTCTTTCCTTAAAGATGATAAGTTTCCCCTTCCAAAAATCCAGACCCTGTTTGTCCATCTTCAAGGGGCTCGTATCTTCTCTAAATTTGATCTAAAAGCTGGTTTTTGGCAACTTGGTATTTCACCGGTTAATCGTCACAAAACTGCCTTTTGCATCCCTGATGCCCATTATTAGTGGGTTGTTATGCCTTTTGGTCTTAAGGTTGCCCCTCTATTATTTCAAAAAGCCATGACAAAAATCTTCAGTCCTATCCTTCATCATGCTTTGGTATACATTGATGATATCTTATTATTTTCCTCTGACCATGAGAGCCACCAGAAGCTCCTTTTGGATTTCTCTAATATTGTGCAGGACCACGAAATCATGCTTTCTGAAAAGAAGAGCAGCATAGCAAAGAAATCAATTGACTTTCTTGGCATGGTGATTAACAATGGCCACTATAAACCTGGTCCACACATTGCAACTGAATTATTAAAGTTCCTGGACACACATCTCAACAAAAATCAGATCCAACAATTACTCGGGATTATTAATTATGTCCGTGATTTTATCTCTAAAGTTGCAGTCTACACAAGCCAGCTGTCACGCATGCTTAAAAAACAGTGCCCTCTATGGGGACCAGCACAGACAGAAGCTATCAAGCAGCTAAAGCTGATAGCCCAATCACCTTCTCCACTCCGAATCCCCGCAACTGGACAACGTATTTTGCAAACAGATGCCAGTGATGATTACTGGAGTGCCATCCTTCTTGAAGAAATACATGGCGTGTCTCATTTCTATGCCTATGCCAGCGGACAATTCAAAGAATTTGAAAAAAATTACCATGTGATCTACAAAGAGATTTTGGCAGTCAAGTATGGAATCAAAAGTTTGAATTTCATCTAATCAGCCATAAATTCCTTATCAACATGGACAACTCTTCTTTTCCTCGAATCTTTGACTTCAAAAATAAGCTGCTCCCTGACAAACAGTTGCTCAACCTCAAAAATTAGTTTACTAGATATGATTTTACTGTCCAACACATAAAAGGCAAACAGAACCTCATCCCAGACTTCCTTACATATCCGGCTATAAATAAACCTTCACTTATTTCCTCCATCTACACCATCCCAGTTATAGCCATGAATCGTCAACTTCCTTTCAAAACGCTCAACCAGAGAACCTTTCCCATGAACATTCTTTTTCATTCAGCCTACCAGATCCAAGACTTTGCAAAGAAATTCCTTTACCGGTATTTCTTCAATGTTAAAAGCCAAAAGCCTGATCGCTTTCCTTCCCTCTATATGGAAAACTAGTTTCTCACAGGTCTTACCCTGTCTTCCCTAACCATCTGCGAAGTTGAGTTATGGTACATGTGGTGTCTCACTACCCTGTATTCTACCAAACTGGCTTTTCCTGTTAAACCAGTCCTCACACACATCACTACTCTTGAGTTCTCATCAGATCTTCTCTAGACTCTCCTTGAATGATATTCACCACTCATGTGGTGGCGAAAACAACTCAAAAATCTGTGTACTTTTCACAAATTAGACAAAATGCCAGAACAAGAAGCCAACCTGTTCACTACAGTCTTCATCGTTCATAGACCTTACTTCCAGCACCTAGAAACAAGAGACTTCTGGACACAAGATATGGCCTATGAATGGAAAACTTATCCCCATCATTATTCTGTCATCCATGATACATCTATTACCACTATTCTCAAGTCATACCTCATGGAACTCAACAATGTTCAGCCACCTCCCACAAACATCCACCACACCTCTGTTGGACCATCACACACCTTAAAAATTGTCCCAAAGACACAGACTTGTACTCCAGGTTTCAGTTCAAGTCCTCAAGGAATTATTATCATGGAACAACGTTCTGACTACACTAAAGTCTTATTCCAAGACGCTTAGGATCCATGGGAAGATTTTCAGTCTCTTCTCCATACTGAAAATCCCCATTACACTGTCACAGACCCAGACCCTCCTGCTACATCAGTGTTGTGCAAATTTTATTGAACTCGCAAGTGTACGAATCTATTGTAGTATAGACTAATGGTGATGAGTGTCGATCCCATGAGGAGGTGGATTTTAATTGTGTGTAGAATTAATTTTGTAAATGGGTAGTTGGATTTGTGGTGGAAGTGATTTAAATTATCCTAAAATTGGAATTGAAATGGCGAGAATAAATTCTAAAATTAGAATTGAAATGGCGAGATTAAAATTGAAGAGAAATCTATTGAAATGACGTACTCGGGTATCTGGATCCGTATCAACATGCATCATAGGCTAAATAATCCTTATTAATGCCAATTAAATCATGAGGGGGGAATACACACCTCATGACCCACGCTCTAATCAATATGGTGCTAAGGGCTTATCGTGCCAGATAATAATAACCTTGTACTAGGGGGCCGGTGAAACCAAGGTGGTATTAGACAAGATTAGTATTATTTGTCGACAACAAGTCAAAACATCCAAAAAAATTAGAGGGGAAGAGAAAGTAAATTTACCAAATAAAGCCCATGACACATGTTGAGACTTCACCTTCAACCCAAGCTTGAAAGAAAATTAGCTACTCATAATTGAACTACAAGAACCTTAAATACATAAAAGTAAGGGTTGTTAGTAAGACTTGAAATGTAAAATGATGATTTTCTCCTTTATAAATATACATTTTCTAACACTCAACACACCCCCCAACCAGCTTATTGCTAGTCCCTAGTAAATAAAGCGAAAACAAAATTCAAACACAATTTTTTTTTTAACAATCTTGTTTATTCAATCATACTAATGATAGCAATCAAATAAAAGTATAAGCATTATCTCTAGTCTAAAGCAACATCACACCCACATCAACCATCCACATGAATCAACCTAGTAGATTGTCATAGCTACTTTCAAGAATGACATGTCAAACCCCAAAACCTCATTGGAAGTAATGACACTCTCACAAAGAAATTAAACCCAATAAAAATAGTCACTCCAATGAATGGTACTTGAGAGAGAAAATAATAAAGAAATGATATCACATGCTCTCACCAAGATGAAAGAAAGATGCCCTCAGCTTAGAAATAGTACGATCTCAAGTCAAACAAAAATGTTAGTCAACCCATTTTATTTATCTCTTTTTTATTATTATTATGCACCACTACATCTTTTTAGCCCATATAACTAGCTTCTACTTCAAACTATAGTTCCCTAAAATCAAGAAGGACTTTTATTAGGACGTAACGTAGACTAGGGACATAGCTAACAAATAAGGGAAATAGAGAAAACAAAGTGTATGTTTGAGAAGAACAATGCAGAGATTTTTTTTTTTTTTTTTGAAGTTGCAAGGTGGATTTCACCTATTATTGTTATTTTTATTCTTTTGAAACAACAACTTTTGTTTTGTTCTGTTTTTTTTTTTTTTTTTGCTTTTATTTGGCATAACTTCACTGAACAAAATAATTATTTACATTTTCTCAATCATAAATAGGTGATGGAACTTATAAGATATCGGGTAATACTCCAAATCGGAGTGGGTCAAGATGATAAGTTGACAAAGAAAAGGTTTTTTTTTTTTAAGGCTCAAAAGCGTTAACTATGGATATTTAATAAAAGGGATGGCTAGAAAGGCTCAAACGGATCAAAGATGGTCTTTCCATAGTCTTTTAGGGCTCTAAATAATCTTCGATATCTACTAGTTAGATGGGCCTCCAAATGTAGCAACACACATTTTTTTTTTCTTTTTCTTCTTTTTTTTTTTATTTTACAATTTTTTTTTAGGGTTAACTCAAAAGAAATCTAGAGATCGTGTATAAAATAATAAACTGCTAAGCTGTATAGAGAATGGGCAAAAGGGTTACTCTCCAAGAAAATGATAGGCTCAACAACTCACTTGGCACTTATTTATGACATGTTCATTCCTTCAAGCAACTCATATTTGTCTCCGACATTAACATGTAAAGTATCAAACATAGCGTAACGTCACTTAAGACCAAAGATAATACAAATGCTAAAATTTGAAATTAATCATGTCATCCAATGTTAAAACAAATCACACAAATTTTATTTTTTAAACAACATTCTACCCCCCAACCTATTCTAAGCATGAAAGGAAAATATCCATGCAGAAATGTGAATATGATGCAGAAAAACTAATTAGAAAAGTTACACTTAAAATGATAGAAAAAGAAAATGGGTTTTTTTTTTTAAAGGCTCAAAAGTTTGAAAATGTATATTTATAGAGGAGAAAGAAGAAGAAAAATGAACATAATAACTTAATAAAGAAAAAGAAAATGTCTGAATTTTTTTTATTTTTTTGTTTTTTTTTCAAACGATGAAGATGCGTTTCTAAAGTCACTACACTCCATATTCAGCCATCTTCAACACAAAACGTTAGCAACAGTTAGTTTCTACAACAAAAAATCAGTAAAAACTTAATTGTCGACTATTCCCTCCCCCCAACCAGAACGAAACATTGTCCTCAATGTTTTAAAGGAAAGAAGTAGAGTTTAGAAGACATCACCTGGGTGGTGTAACACAGAAGAAAATATTTACAAGCAGAGAGTTAAATCTAATTTGTACTTCTTATTGCGGCTACTGTTACCATCATTATTTGGATGCTCCAACACAAAGGTCCAGGGGTCTGGCTCCGGTCTATAAGTTTGTAACAGATCAAGTAGCTCATTAACAGTGTGAGCACAAATAAAGAGTTTTTTCGCATTAGAGGGAATGAAATAGTTTTTTATTGCATGGTTAAAAAATGCGATAAAGCCATTATAAAAGTTATTGACATTTAACAAACCGATGAGTTTCTGGTGAATGTGCAGATGGGCCCAAGATGCTAGTGTGATAAGTGCCTCTAGTGTTGCAAGATCTCCTGGAAGGAAAATAAAAGCATCAGCATAATTAAGCATTTCAGTTATTCTTTCTTGCATATTTGAGACGACTAACTCTTCTCCAGTTGATGAGTCAGACGAACTGCCCAATGGTTTTAGGACTCTTGGGATGATGTTTAACACTTGACTTCCTCTGACAAAAGCTGCTTCAGAGACCATTTTTGATAACCCTCGGTTACCTCCTCCATACACCAAGTGTAATTTTCTCTCTGCTATACTTCGACCTAGATCGATGGCTGCCTCAACGAACTCTTTATGTTTGCCATAAGTAAATCCAGAAAGCACACAAATGTTCTTGAATTTTCTATTTGGAGTAGCTGCCATTGTGATAGTTCTCAAAAAAATAATTTGTGAGTGCTTGACAAAAAAAAAATCACATTTAAGAGTCTTGGTGACAATGGGTCACAGTTGTGTATGAGGTAATATGTCAGTGTCAAATAACGTGTAAAGCACATGGCTCGCGAGTCAAAAAGGAAACAGTAAAAAGGAAAAAGCAAACAATAATAAAATTATTAAAGACAATAATGCACACAATAAAACAATAGTGAAATAAAATAACAGTAAAGTAAAAGGATATTTACAGGTAGTTGCGACTGTGGCTCACATCTTCCTCTGGTTTTACCTCCAGAAACGGCTTGAACGCCATCTATGGGTCGAGGATAGGCTTCCTATCTAGTTTTCTTATAAACTGGCAAACAGGGTCTTTTATAGTCAGATTCCCGAGACTGTATCGTGCATGCTCTTTCTGGAATAATGGCCATAACTGGAGAATTGCTCCTTGCACATATCCATTGGGATGCGTTTCAAGAGACAAAAGGATATCATCCAATGACTCCTTATTCAAGCCATCCCTAATGAATTGAATCTTGTCTTCCCTGTTATCAGACACCATTCCTAAAGAACATGGGTTTTTATTGCAACTCATTCTGGCACACTTATGACAAGCAACAGAAATTCGTCGAGCTCGTCGTTTTCTTGCATAATTTCCTTTACCACAACCAGGCATGTATGCAATAAATTTTAGAGGTAACTCACATGCCGATCGTACTTTAGCCTCGATTAACCAACAGATGTCAGCAGGTATGTTATTCCTCATGAGTAATTGCATGCGTTACGAGCTTTATAGATCGTAAGGAGGGCATTCTGAGGAAGTGAAGGGAATCGCTTGTGAAGCTTCGCTAGAGTCTCGTTTCTGTCCATACCTTCGCTTCAGAATATCAGTTATTATGGGAAACTGAAGTAACCGACTTGATTGTCACGGAGTACCGTTATCCGCCACTTCACCGGGGTAACAAACTAAAGCACACAAATAGAAAAACAAATTAAAACACACAAAGAAATTAAAATCATCCTCTTATTGAATTTACCTCAAGCTCCAACTGGATGTCGTAAACACTTCTCTCAATGTCTCTGAGTTGGCGTTCTAAACCCTCAACATAGGCTACTAACTCTGGTGGTTGTAGAGCCCCAATGCGATGTGTTTTACAAAATTAAATCTGCCGTTTGAGATGAGTTTTGACACGTTGAAGTGGTTTAAGAATGTTCAGGAGGAACAGTCTAAGTAAGGTACTCATGATTAAAAATGATAAAAGAAAACTTAATAGTTAAACAAACACACTTATGCAAAAATAATTTCAATTAGCAGAAGAATAATATAAAGAAGGAAAAAAATTCAAATCAACGAAAAGAAAAAAAAATCAATTCAAATCTGGTGGGTCACTCAAATTTATTTTGGTGTCTTCTTCATGTGGTTGGTACGCTAGATATGGCTTTAATCTTTGACCATTAACTTTAAACGTGACACCGTTCTTTGGGTCCTTAATTTCAATTGCCCCATATGGAAAAGCAATATGAACAATAAAGGGACCAGACCATTGAGAGCGTAACTTACCTGGGAATAGGTGCAAGCGAGAATTGAATAAAAGCACTTTCTGACCTGGAGTGAAAGATTTTCTCATAATTTGCTTGTCATGGAAGACTTTCATTCGTTGCTTTCGTTGCTTGTAAATCTTGGCATTTTCGTATGCGTCATTGCAAATTTCTTCAAGTTCTGCCAGTTGTAATCTTCTTTCTGAGCTAGCTTGCTGCATGTCAAAGTTGAATTTCTTGATGGCCCAATACGCACGATGCTCGAGTTCCACAGGCAGGTGGCAAGCTTTTCCATACACTAGCCTGTAGGGTGACATCCCAATCGGGGTCTTGAAAGCCGTTCTATATGCCCATAATGCATCATCAAGTCTTAATGACCAATCTTTTCTGTCCGGCCTCACCGTCTTTTCTAATATGTGTTTTATTTCTCAATTGGAGATCTCAACTTGGCCACTAGTTTGCGGATGATATGGGGTCGCCACTTTGTGAGTGATTGAATACTTTGTCAAAAGAGACTTGAATGCTTTGTTACAAAAGTGGGCACCACGATCACTGATTATTGCTCGTGGGAATCCAAAGCGTGAAACAATGTTGTTTTTCAAAAATCCTATCACCACCTTGTGATCATTTGTTCTACATGGAATTGCTTCTACCCATTTTGATACGTAGTCAACAGCAACCAATATGTATTGATGGCCAAAAGAAGGGGGAAAGGGTTTCATGAAGTCGATACCCCATACATCAAAAATCTCAACCACTAAAATTGGATTTAGTGGCATCATGTTCCTTCATGTAATGCTCCCTATTCGTTGACACCTATCACATGAAGAACAGAAAGTGTAAGCGTCTCGAAATATAGATGGCCAATAGAAACCACATTGTAAAACTTTAGTCGCTGTTTTCTTAGCACTGAAATGGCCTCCACAAGCTTGTTCATGGCAGACTGAAAGGATATTTTGAATTTCACTTTCTGGGACACATCGTCTAACAATTTAGTCTGCACAATACTTGAACAAATACGGGTCATCCCAAAAGAAATTCTTTATCTCTGCAAAGAATTTTGCCTTGTCTTGCTTGATCCAATGCTCTGGAAGTTTACCTGTAACAAGATAATTAACTATATCAGCATACCAAGGTAATACTTCCACACTCAATAATTGTTCATCTAGAAATGACTCATTCAATATTAATGGCTCTGTAATTGTGTCAAAATTGAGACGAGAGAGGTAGTCCGCCACAACATTTTCTGTCCCTTTTTTATCTTTGAATTCCAAGTCAAATTCCTACAAAAGTAACACCCAACGAATTAGTCTAGCTTTTGCATCTTTCTTTGTGAGAAGATATTTAAGAGCAGCATGATCTGTGAATACAATTATTTTACAACCAATGAGATAAGATCGAAATTTCTCTAATGCAAACACTACTGCTAGCATTTCTTTTTCAGTAGTTGAATAGTTCAATTGTGCATCATTCAATGTTATACTAGCATAGTAAATAACATGGGGAATTCGATCAACTTTTTGTCCTAATACTGCTCCTACTGCATAATCAGATGCATCACACATGAGCTCAAATGGCAAACTCCAATTTGGGGGCTGAATGATGGGTGATGATGTCAACAACTGCTTTAATTTTCCAAATGCCACAAGACATAAATCATCAAAGACAAAAGGTACATCCTTAGCAAGTAGATTGCATAAGGGTCTAGAAACTTTGCTAAAATCTTTAATGAAATGTCTATAGAAACCAGCATGCCTAAGGAAAGATCTTACTTCTCTGACTGTTTTGGGTGGAGGAAGATTAGAAATGAGATCCACCTTGGCTTTGTCAACCTCAATACCTTTGCTCGAAATGATGTGACCGAGAACAATACCTTGTTTTACCATAAAATGGCATTTTTCTCAATTTAAGTTCTTCTCGATACATTTCTACAAAACTAGTGTTAGATGATGTAAACATTAATCAAACGAGTCACCAAAGACAGAAAAGTCATCCATAAAGACTTCAAGGAATCGTTCAACCATATCAGAAAAAATGCTCAACATGCATCGTTAAAATGTAGCAGGTGCATTACATAATCCAAATGGCATTCTCCTATATGCAAATGTGCCAAAAGGGCAAGTGAAAGTAGTTTTCTCTTGATCTTTTGGTGCTATGGGAATCTGATTATATCTTGAGTAGCCATCTAGAAAGCAATAAAATTCATGGCCTGCTAATCTATCAAGCATTTGATCAATAAATGGTAAAGGAAAATGGTCTTTACGTGTGACAGAATTCAACTTTCTATAATCGATGCATACACGCCATTCTATAGTTACTCTAGTGGGTATCAATTCATTATCAGCATTGGTAACTACTGTGACTCCTGACTTTTTGGGGACGACTTGCACAGGACTGACCTATGAACTATCAGAAATAGGGTAAATGATACCTGCATCTAATAGCTTAAGGACTTCAGTTCTAACAACTTCTTTCATATTAGGATTTAACCGACGTTGCATTTCCCTAGTAGATTTAGCATTTTCATCAAGGTGAATGTAATGCATGCAGTTTACTGGGTTTATACCTTTTATGTCTGCTATGGTCCATCCTAATGCCCCTTTGTGCTCTTTCAAAACATCCAACAACTTACCTTTTTGTTCGTCATTTAGGGATGATGATATGATTATCGGCAGAGTACTTTCTTCTCCCAAAAATGCATATTCCAGAGTGTTAGGCAATGGTTTGAGCTCGAGTTTCAGTGGTGATTCTGATGATGGGATGAGTTTCTTCTCTGATGGTGCTAGTTGTTCAACTTTTGACTTCCATTTATTAGTGTCCATGGATGGTGATGAGTCAAGTAGGGTGTTGACCTCATCAACCAATCTGTCAATATCAAAATCAAAACCAAAGTGAGTTAAACATGTTTGTAAAGGATCATCACTAAGGTTTGAAAGAAAAGTGTCATCAACTATTGTTTATATTAAATCCACATCAACAATTCCATCATCTGCATTGTGAGGTTGTTTGGAAATGTTGAAAATGTTCAACTCCATAGTCATGTTGCCGAAGGACAACTGCATATTTCCAGTCCTGCATTGAATGTGAGCATCTGTAGTTGCCAAGAAAGGTCGGCCTAGAATAATGAGGATGTGCTTCCTTGAATCCTTTATTGGTTGAGTGTCAATTACAATGAAATCAACAGGAAAATAAAACTTGTCTACCTAGATAAGCACGTCCTCTACAATACCACGAGGTATTTTCGTGGACCGATCTGCAAGCTGTAACACCACTGGAGTTGGGTGTAATTCTCCCAGTCCAAGTTTCACAAATACTGAATAAGGCAACAAATTTACACTAACTCCTAAATCCAACAAAGCATTCTCAATTGTGTGGTTCCCTATACTACATGAGATAGTGGAGGAGCCTGGGTCTTTGCATTTTAAAGAAATTTTATGTTGGAGTATAGAACTAACGTTTTCTGTTAAAAATGCCTTCTTTTGAACATGCATATTTCTCTTTTTAGTACAAAGGTCTTTAAGAAACTTGGCATAAGATGGAACTTGTTTAATAGCATCAAGCAAATGGATGTTAACACTTACCTGTTTGAAAATTTCGAGAATCTCACCTGTGGATTTTCCCTTCTTTTCTTTCGCTAACCTCTGAGGAAATGGAGCTTTAGGAACATATTCTCGTGGGTTGGTTTCTTCTTTTTCCTCCGGTGGTAAGTCCTCAACATTCACAGGTACAATTTGATTTTCTTTTGTCACCGGCATCTCCACTTTGTTGTCGACTTCTTTTCCTTTTCGCAAGGTCATGACTGCTTTGACCTCTCCATGCTGTTATGGTGAACTGGTACTTGATTCATGCACTCCTTTAGGGTTAGGCACTGGTTGACTTGGAAACTTGCCTTTCTCAATAGTCATTGCCAAGGTCTGAACTGAAAAAGCAAGTTGTCCCACCATCTTCTCGAGGCTTGAAACTGATTGAGCTTGTGAGTTGAAGCCTACTCTCAACTCATTTTGTAGTCCATCAATGGTGCGGTTCTGTTGCTCAATCGTGGAGTGAGTAAGATTCTTGAGATTCTGGAATGAATCCTCCCATGGTCTGGGTTGAAAGTAGTTCTGGTTCTGATTGTATGGTCTAAATGGTGGCTAAGAGACTTGAGGATTTTGAGGAATTTGTTGCATTGGTGGAGCTGGAGCTGCTGGTCCATTCTGTTGGAATCCTTGAGACCATGAAAATTTTGGGTGCTCTCTCCATCCAGGGTTATATGTGTTGGAGTATGGGTTGTAATTTGATGGCTTTCTCATTACACCTATAGCATTGGCTTGATCTGAGTATAAGTCAGGGGCATGTGGCTCTGTTGATTTAGCAGTCGATAACGATGCTATTTGTCGAGCAAAACCTTCAACCATCTCCTTGACTTCTTTGATTCCCGAAGTTGACTCGCCAATTTGAACCTCATTTACTCCCTTAATTCTTCTAGTATTCCTGAGTGATCGACTCCGTTATTGGGAATTATCTGCTTGTCGCTGGAAGAATTCCCAAATTTCTGATGCACTTTTTGACATTAGCTCTCCTCCACTTGTTGCCATTAGCCATTCTTGCACATTCGGCAATAAATCCCTCAAAAAAGTATTGGCATTGGTGTCATTTCTCGTACCCATGATGTGGACACTTCAAGAGTAGCCCATTGAATCGCTCCCATGTTTCGAAAAATTGCTCGTCTTCTCTCTGTGTAAACTCTGAGATTTCCCTGCGAATAGCATTGGTTTTATGTACTGGGAAATATTTATTCAAAAATTTAGTTACCATTTGTTCCCATGATGCAATGCTATTAGCAGGCAATGTATTAAGCCATGAACGAGCTCTATCCTTTAAAGAAAATGGGAATAGTCTAAGTTTTACATCATCATCTGAAAAATTCTCATATTTAAATGTTTGACAAATAGCATGAAAATCATTCAAATGATTATATGAGTCCTCATTTTCTAGGTCATAGAATGTTGGGAGACAATTTAGCACACTAGATTTTAGTTCAAAACTCCTAGCAGCTACATTTGGGTATCTTATACATGATGTGCTCAAATTAGCTAAGGGACTAAAATAGTCTTTAAATGGCCTCTCCTGTGGTGCTTGTAAATCCATTTTATTTTTAACGTGTTTGTGTGTGTGAAGTGTTTTTTCTAATTCAAGGTCTATAGGTTCAAGATTAGGAAATAATGACCTACGACCATGCATGCAAGGAACACAAAAATAAATGGGAACAAAACAAATAAAAATAAAGAAAAATGAGAAATTACGATACTAACCTTATTACGCTGTTACAACCTTACTATAAAAACACACTAAAAAAAATATGTGAAAATAAATTAACTAAAAATAAATTAATAAGATAAACAAAAAAAATTTACAAAGAAAAATAAATTGAAAATTAAATTACAAAATTTTAAAGAAGAGAAAAAGAAAAGAAATACTAACCTTTAAATGTAGATTCACCTTTTTTTTTCTTTTTTTTCTTTTTTTTTAGAAAAAAAATACAAGAAAACAATTAAATGGAACTATTCAAAAATTAATTCTATGAATTAAAATTACTTATCTCCCCGGCAACGACGCCAAAAACTTGTTGTGCAAATTTTATTGAACTCGCAAGCGCACGAATCTATTGTAGTATAGACTAATGGTGACAAGTGTCGATCCCACGAGGAGGTGAATTTTAATTGTGTGTCGAATTAATTTTGTAAATGGGTGGTTGGATTTGTGGTGGAAGTGATTTAAATTATCCTAAAATTGGAATTAAAAGGGAAGAGAAAGTAAATTTACCAAATAAAGCCTATGACACATGTTGAGACTTCACCTTCAACCCAAGTTTGAAAGAAAATTAGCTACTCATAATTGAACTAAGCGCAAAATGGGAATTTATTAAAATACGTAGAAAATACAAGATGGAGAGAGAATTACAGAAAATGGAGTCCAAAAATGGATTCAGAGATATCAAATTAGGGGGGAGGCCCTCTTTTTATAGATACATTGAGTAAATCATGGTCATCGGATTAAAAACAATTTGGACGCTCAGGATTGCGCCACGTCATCAGTCAACAGTACGCGGTTTGACCACATGGGTGAATAGTAACACAGTTTGACCCGGCTTTGAACAGTAACGCGGTTTGGTTGAAAATAATCCTGTGTAATACATGTACCGTACGCGCAAGTTTTGGTCCACTAATATGCTGCCACATCACCATCAACAGTTCATAAGAATTTTAGACCAACAAGATCATGACACCTCATCAGTCAATGCCACATCAATGGTCAATGCCACATCATCGATCCGTCTATGTGAACAGTGTCGTGAATAGTAACGTAGACAGTACCGTACATGTGAATAATACCGTACATGTGAACAATGTCATTTTTCTTTTTATGCTCCTCCTAAGGTTTTCGACCGTCCTGAGTTCAAAAGTGATGTCCGTTTTGCCGTTTGATCTCTCGTTTATTGTGAAATGACTATGATGCCCCTAAAATACACAAAATACTTAATTAAAATAAAACACACATAATTAAATTATAAGAACCTTAAATACATAAAAGTAAGGGTTGTTAGTAAGACTTGAAATATAAAATGATGATTGTCTCCTTTATAAATATACATTTTCTAACACTCAACAATCAGCCCCAAAAGAGATGACTAATGATGATGAAGAAGCCTATCTGCAAGCTGAAGCTTATCTTAATTACAGACAGATCCGTCGTACCAAAGGCCAATATGAGAAAGAAACTGTCGATGTGTCTCCATCACACTACCCATCCACTCCATGATTGCAGACACGCATGAGAATCTTTAGCTTTTGATTTTTTAAAGTTTGCTTTAATAATTAGACAAGGGTCCGGTCTTGTCTAAAGTGTGTTTTCTGCTTTTCCATTTTATTTTTGGTGTGGTGTGCTTTAATCATTCTACTTTTGTAAAAGATAAGGGTCCCACCTTATCTCTCCTTCCTCGATATCTCTATATAAGGATCTCTCTATCCCTTTGTAAAGTAGGAGTTAATTGGCAGTAAAAATTAGTTTTCTTCACATCATGTTTCTCTTAACCTTTTTCTCTTTTCTAGGAATCAAAGAAATTATTTGCAGTTAATAATGATACGCTCACCTCTAATTTTCTAAACTGAGTATGCTCTGCACTTGCCTTAAGCCTAAAGATCCTAAAATAAGTTTTTCAACCAATTAGTTAACCGGTTATAACATTTTTGAAATAATTAAATATTTTCATTATTAAAAATAATGTGTACTGCTGATTACTAATTAAATATTTTCATTATTAAAAATAATGTGTACCATTGATTACATCTAACAGTACATATTTGTTACACTATTAATACCATAAAAAAAATTACGGCATCATAGAGGGACCCTTTGATTAAATATCTTACAATGAAGCTGCGAATCAAAAATAAAAATAGCTTTGTTTACAACACGCGATCAAGTCGATCCAATTATGATATAATCATACAGTCTAAAACCAGTAGCATTCAATCCCACAAACTAACATAATCCAATCTCAAATGGCAAATACAATAAAACTTCCATAATTTAATACTAGTTGAATTAATCATTTCTATAATATGATAAATATTCAGTCACAATTTCGGTCAAAAAGTTAAATTAATAAAATAATATTTTTTCCGAAAATCTTTATACCATTTTTTGTTTCATTCATATCATAAATTGATAATTTTTTTTAATTATAAATGTAATTATTATAATATTTTATTAAATAAAATATGACTTGCTACTTTTTAAAAAAAATTTAAATATAGTTGAATCTCACCTTTCATTTTATTTATTGCTTCTCAAAATTCTAAGGTTGAATTTTAAAAATTACAAGAATTTTAATTTTTTTGTTAATTTAATTAGTATTTAATGGATTAATTTATTTATAATTGATTAGATTGATAAAATACAATAATTTTTTAGTTGATTGAAATTTATGTTCATTTAATTATATATACACCCTCTCAATCAAGAAGTTATTAATTTATTGATTAAATTAATAGTTTTTATATTCTCTCAATATAATTAATCTGTAGATACTTTATTGCATACCCATAAACCTAGGGATGACAAATAAATTCAGATCCGGCCCGCATCCGCAAAGATCTGAAAGATTCGGATCCGGAAAAATTCGGATCCGCATGTTAAAAAATGCGGATTCGGATGTAATAAATTAGAATCCGCAGGGATCCGAATCCGAATCTGGATGCAAATGCATCCGAAAAACCGGATATTCGGATCTGGTTAATATAATCTGGATCCGCATGTTAAAAAATGCGGATCCGGATGTAATAAATTAGAATCCGCACAAATCTGAATCCAAATCCGGATGCATCGATCTGAGTAGGCCGTTGTCATTACACGCCTCGCCGTTGTCAAATCGTCGCCACCATGTCACCATCTACCTCACGGCCTCACCTAAGCCTCGTGTGCAAGCCTCGATCTAAGTCGATTGTTGTCGCTACATGCCTTGCCGTCGTCAAATCCTCGCCGTCGTCGAATCCTCCTAGTCGTCGAAGCCTCGCCTGAGCACGCCGTTGTTGCTGTTGTCCAAGGCTCGCCTGTCACCTGATTGGATCTTTCTTTTGTTTCCATTTTTTTGGTATTATTAATTACATGGCATTTTTTCCCAGTTAATGATTTGGTATTTTGGTTGATTGTTTGATTGTAGTTAATGAGTTCAACCTAATGTAACATGATTAAACTTCAAAATTTTACCGGCTCAATTTAATTTTCTTTGCTGATTCAATTTAGTTTAATTTTGAATAATTTTCTTTATTGATTCGTTTAATCACTTCAATTAAATGCATTAATTTTCAATATAATGTAAATTTTTTATAGGTTCTAGGTTGTTTAATTAGGTTTTGGGATTAGGTTTCAATATATTGTTGAATTTTTAAATTATATTTTTAATTATTAAATTTACTTTTTGTGGATCCGGATATTCGGGATATTCGCCCGCAACCCAGACGGATATTACCCGCATCTAGATCCATAAAAAAATTACGGATATAGATCCAAATCCAGATATAAAAATGTCAATCCGAATCCAGATTTTACCATCCCTACATTAACCTATACTTCTCAAAATAGGAGTAGCGTTTCAAGTGACTCCGTGATTTGAGGGTATTGCGTTACTTCATAGATTCATTAAGTTTCTTTAAAAAAAAAAAAAAAAATTAGGCAACGATGTGCTATTCTTGCGGGTGTGCTTTCTACTCTCCTATTTGTGATATATTGTAGTTTGTAGGCCTTGTAAACACTTATGACTTGAAGGCTAATTAATTTTATCTAGACAAAAAAATTTATAATATCTTTTTTTTTTAAAGCTAAATTAATTTTATCTCGTACTTCTATGATAAAAAGACAAAAAAATTATAATATCTTTACTATTTTTGTCAAAATTATTATTTACAAATCATATTTATCACACAATATCAACTTTGATTTTGTAGTTATAATTTTTTTTCTACTATTGTAGTTTAAAAGGGACAACACTTCAATATCAAATAAGGCATCAACTGAGTATATTTTTAATTCTAGGTAAATATAAGAAAAATAACAATAAAACAACAAATTCTTGTACAAACTTATTTTATACAAATTGGCATAAATTTACCGGAGAAACTGCACCACAGGGATTTTCAAATGTCTCCTTCCAAGTTTCAAATCCCCAAAAAATATTTGACACCAAAACAAACCAAAAAGGTCACACTGGTATTTTCTTTCTATAAAGCTATGGAAGGCCAGCTTCCAGTCTCAAGGATTCTTCACAAACTTAGAATTTCAACGAAACATATTAAATGATTTGTTCTAGTTGTATGCTTCACTAACCTTTTAAAGAACAAAAAGAAAAAAACTTCTCCTAATCTTCCCAATCAGTCCTTTATACACTTCCACATACAAAGCTTTATATATGTAACCATAGTTCACCATTAATGCTCTGCTTCCCGAAACATTATGCCTGCAAGCTAGACCCCACATACTGTTTTCAGAAAATGAGGAAAATACTGCTTTACAAGCCTTCAACCTTCTTAACATGATGATAATTATCTCCATCCTAGCAACCTTTGTAAACATCATCTTTTAATTCATCCTAATGGTTGCTTTATTGATGCAATGATTGACATCAACAACGAAAAAGTAGGTTGGCAAACTTCATGATTTGATCCTGAAACAAGTAACTTCACCTCTTTTAGATCAGAATTCTCTCCCAACTAGCTAGTTTGTTCTCCCAAAGCTAGATCATAGAACCACATTGAAGCAACACTAGCCATACAATTTAACAAAAGGCTTATCTAGCTTTAACAACCTTCCAACCCCAAGCTGCTACCAAGGTACCCCAAAAGAAATGCCTTAATATTTACCTAAATTGACAATTAGGACTGAAACCACCCAGGAAAAAATATTAAAACAAAAGAAAGTAAAGAAACAAGAGGACAAATTTAAAAGAACCTAAGTTCCTAGGCCTCCATGTAACAAGATGTAACATTTACTGCAAGTTAAAAAGTAGCACCATGATCTATCCTTCTCTCACAAAGTTACATTAACCCTAAAATAGAACCTCCCTCTTTGCTTTGAGAAGGATTCTAATATATATCCCTAAGCACTCAGTACAAACCTGTAGACTAACCCTACAAAAAATCATAATATCAATTAACATACATGTAAGAGCAATAAATTGAGTATCTCAACTTTCCACAGCAGCCGATGCAGACAAGTCATTAAAACACTACAGATATCCAATGCAGACAAGTCATTGAAACACTATAAATATCCAATGGAGACAAGTCATTAAGACACTACAAATATCCTTCTTTGTAAGATCTCGATGCAACTGTAACATCCAATTTACAATCCAGCCAGTCCAGGTACCCGAACAACTACATACTTATGACTCATTTTCCAACTAATTACAATCTTCCATGCAATAGAAGAGAATACCAAAGATCCATTCTTAGTCCCCAAGCTTGTGTTTCCAAATACAATTCCCCTGAAACCCACTTATTTCTTCCCACATTTCCATGTCCTCAGATAATTCTAGCCCATCCAATCTACATCTTTGATGTGTCATTTAACTAGTTATCAAATATATAACAGAATATAGCATTAGTTTTCCTTCCTTCAACAACAAAACTCTAGGCACCATATAGATTGAGATTTGATCCTTTGGAAATAAAACATAATTAAAGTCCTCCATAAGCTGGGAGCTGGATGTGGGATAAAATTTGATGAAGAGCCTAGAGTATTAAAACGAGAATTAGTGAAGATTTGCCTAAGCACCCATGTCTAATGTACTGACCCTTAGAGAAAGCACCGAATTTTTCAAAGTTTGAAATTGCTTTGAATGTGCATGCTGTGGGACCTGAATATATAACAAGAAGAGCCTAGGGCAGTTTTTACAAGTTAAAACTAATCGAACAACATGCTTTACAGAATAAACAGTAAGCAAGTAAAAATGAACAAGATAAATAAACCTTAAAATCCCAGGGAACAGTCACTACATATGCAACAATGCGTCTCACCATACGATGCGCCAGCAGCTCAGAAAATCACCACCATACATCCTTTCCTAAACAAAGTTGCGTGGCTCCATACATAGTTTTCTCAGGAAGTCGCTCAATAAGTATTAATAAGCTAAATTACAGATATTATATATCTTGTATCTCATAATACCAAAACAAAGTTTCTGTTGCAACCATTTCAAGCAACAAAAAAGGTTTCTAGAGGCCATCTATTTCTAAGGTATATTGAATCACAGATTGGTCAAGAGGCTTGACTCACATCAAGAAGCAGTGGGACATCAAGCACAACTTTTCCTTCATAAAATAATTAACTACTATCTATAGCATATTAGGGGCTTTCATAGAATAAGACCAATTATGAATGATTGGCCTCCGCAAGTTGATGAATCCAAGCTTCTAGGTTCAAAACAATTCAAACCACTAAGAGATGGTTTTTTAAATTTTATGATTATTGAGATATAGTTTTATCTAAAACAGGTTCCAAGACTCCTATATTTTCTTCATTTAACTCACACGGGTTTTCAGGAATGGTTATAAGGGCACGCCAAACCTTGCACAGGGGTGGATGGGCATACTTTGTACAGTATTGTATAGCTTTTGCATCACCTCTCTTGGTATTTGCTTCATCTTTTATACAACTTTCAATTTCATATGAAAATGAATGATATCTGTCCTCCACGTTGTGAAACTATTCCAACCATCTAAACGGCATCTTTTAAACAAGAGATTAACTGGTTAACAAACATATTAAAGAATCTTGCATTGCTCTTCCTTTCCATCAGCAACATAGCTCTTGAGACTTGATTCACAAGAATAAAACACGAACTTGAGTAAGAAAGCTAAAATTATAGAAGTCCCCCATAAGGCTCTTAAGGAAGGCTAAGAAACAAAGTTTAATGCACTAAGCAAGCTTCAGACAGGCACCTAACTATATGCAGTAGCATCTTAAGAATTGGTCATTAACAAGCGATGAAATAGATAACTAAACTAGCATCCTCAGGAATTGGTCATTAATATCTTAAGAATCACATACAATAGTGGACAAATCAGACGTCGAAGAATAAAACATCCCACCAAACACTAACTGTTTGCAAAATTTAATCTAAAAAGATATAATTTAAAATTAGTTGTTATCTAAAGTTTAATCTAAAAGGAAGAATATAAATTGCAACTATATATATGATTTTTCTTGATTGTGAGAAACCCTAAAACAGCAACATTAATAAAAATAAGACATAGTAGTAGAAGATTGATCCAAAATGAGGGAAGCAACAACATACATACAGAAATCATTTACAGTAACGATCAGCCTTCTTCTTGACGCGATCATCAAGAGCATCTTCGACAGTTTTGAAGTTGCTGAATTTCGGATCGTAACCAAACTTCTTGGTCTCGACGGGAAATAGCTCCTCGTACTTCATGTTTTTGGCTGCGTCGATACTGTAAATCTTTCCTGCTTCGTTGTTATTATTATTATTATTATTATTATCAGCAGCAGCATCCACGATGGACGGTTGAGATTCGTCGTCCTCGATGTTGTTTTTTTTCTTATGCTTCTGTTTCTTCTTCTTCTCTATGGATTTGCGAGTTGCAAGAGTTCCATCTTTGAAGGTCAGCCTTCCTGATTTCGCTCGCTCGTACGGATCTGACATCGTTTATGTATTTGATTGATTATGCAATTTGCTCTATTCTATGTAATTTTTGAGTTTTTCTTGTGTATAATTTCAATAATTTCTCTTCGGCTGTGCGTACTGGCTGTGGCAGTGGCACCGCCTCTCGGACATCTCATCGTTAGTCCTGATATAATTTTTTAAATAGAATTTTTTGAAGTTATATTATAAAAGGGGTGAAATAAAAATTATTAAATATGAGAATAATATTTTAAATAAATTTTTTTTGTTTGGAAAAATTTAAAATTTGATTTTTTGTCAATAAAGATAAAATGATTTATTTAATTTTTACAATTTTTATTTTAAAAACAATCAAATAGTAATAAAAAAAATTATGTTGAATGTCACCCCTGGCCATTTATTGTACTAATAAATGAGGTTAGTAAGTAGCGTTCAATGTTAGAAGTAATATTAACCTCATTCACCTTTTTGTTGCGACAAATCTAATCGATTGTTAAATTGTTGTGAATTTGCTGCCATGTTTACTATCAAACTTTTTTGCTACCAAAGATGTCTTGTCCATCGAAGCTCCACCATTGATAGCATCAATCATGCTTCTTTCCAATGGCAAAATTCTTCATAAAAGTATTAAATTAGAAGTTGCTCACCAATTTGATAATGAGGGCAAGATCCACATAGCTTCTTTAATCTTCCCAACACTCATGCAAACTCTCTCTAATGTTTTGTCTTATGTCACATATCTCTTTTGTAATGTTTGTGGCCTTAGATAAAGGAAAATACTTCTCAAGAAAAAGTTTCTTCATTGTATTCCATGTGGTGATGTTACTAAATCGTAGATGATAAAGCCACTCATTTTCAGTGTCTATTAAAGAGAATGAAAAAGAGGCTAATCAATACAAATGCTAAAATTAGAAAAAAAAAAAAATAACCAATCAATTAGGACAAAATAATCCCCATGCCAAAATTGATAAGCAATGAAGCATTGCCTTAAAAGTTATCATTATTAAGTACAGAGGCAAGCAAAGGTCATTCCTACGGAGGATTGTTCTCAATTAACAAGTTATTAATACAAACCACACAAGACACATAAACCAATCAACAACAAAGATTGAATTAAAAACCCTATCTAGACTTTAAAAAATTAACTCAAACTTTCGAGATTTACAAAGGACACACTAACAAACATGGACACAAAATTTAGGGGAATATGGAGTCGATTTGCTACGTGAACTAAACTAAAGAATTTAAAACAAAAAATTTGAAATTGTAGAAAATTGTTTTAAAGATGTTAAATTATAGGGCAAAATATGGTTAAAGAATCATTCTACACCAGTATAATCATCATTCACTTTGTTTTGAAACCAACAACCCTAAAATAACTACAAGCTCAATTATCTTGATCTTTCCATATTTGGCTATCAAGTAAAACAAGCTCTTTACTTAATCTCTTTTCAAGAAACAGTCCAGAACAAGCTTTCTAGATTTAATTTAATGAAAGCATTATAATCAAGAAAAATACTGGCTGAATCAACAAACAAATGCACTAGCTTGGTTTATTTATCTTGAATTATATTCCACATGTAATCAAACAAAAATATCCCATAATCATGATCAAAATTTGCCACTTAGGTTTAGTTCTTTGACAATTATGGATCAAAATCCTTAAAGTGGCAATCAAATCATCTTCAAATTCATCTAGTTGCCCACTGAAACAAACAAGATAGCAATTCTTGATCATTAAAATAAGCGAAATATAATTTTTTTTAGAGAAAGATGAAGAAATTCTGATTCAGAAACTTTGTAAATAAAAATCCATGTCTATGGTTTTGAAATCAACCCTAACGAATAAAAAGCCAACTCACACATTCCTAAATTATTGGATATTAAATCCATTAAAGAAAAATAGACAAATGACAAGAGAAATGAAAGCTTACTGATTGAATTCTAGCTATGATAGCAAGTCTTCTCTCTAATTTGCCCACTTCTTTCTTCCTTATGTTCTTACTTCACCCAAAAACACCGAATACCAAAGGGTGGAAAGGATGACACACAGGGCGAACTGTAGTGGTTTTTATCTGATTAGTGGTGATAACACTGTTTTCTAATGCATAGGATCCTCGAAGAGGCAAGTGTAAAGCACACTTAGTGTATGTGTCGAAATGAATGATGATGATAGTCTTTTCCTTTTCTTATCAGGATTTCAAGAAAACAGGGAAGGAGATTAGCAAGCCATGAATTTGTACAAGAAACTACTTCAAACTTTCTTATTTTTTCAATAAAAGACTCTTCCCTTTATATATAGGAAGAAACTAAGAAAACGACAAACTTTTTTGACAAGAGCCCGACAAACACACATGGGCTAAATTAAAAGTTGGTACAATTATTACAAGAGCAAAAGTCAAAAAGTAACCACTTTATTGACAAGAGCCCAACAAACACACATGGGCTAAAGTAAAAGTCAAAAAACAACCACAATTATTACAACATTTTTTAAAGTGCGAGCTTAAAGAAAAAGCTTGGAGATGTTTTTTCAAAAGCTATGAGATGGAGACAAGTTGTCTACATCACTGTCTACTTCATCAAACAGGGACATAGGTTGTCGTGTTGGAGGAATTATTAGAAGAGTTGTCACGGGAGTTGACAAGTGTCTTGTTTGGTGGGGCAGAAGAGCTTGATGCAAGGTGAGTGCTTGGAGTCTTTTGCGAAATTTCTGGAAAGGAGAGGAGAGACATGAATTCTTCCTAAAGGTCTTGAGAGTCTTGGAATAAAATGTTTGTGTAGTCCGGTCTTTCTTCCTTTATGATGATTCCGCTGGTGGGTGGAGTATGCTTACACCAGGTGGAGGTAATATGAGAATTTCATGTTGAGGACCTTGTGAGGTGTGCTGGATGGGCATTGAAGGCGGTTGGTAATGGTTGATATCAAAGAGGAAATTTCTTAAGGCTTAAACAATAGTGGGATCATGTTTTAGGAGAGAAGAAGTGGGCAAGGCTTTCCATTCATAGAGCTAATTCTGAGTCCAAAATAGGTTGGTGACATGATGTTGAAAATAAGGACGGTGGATGATGAAGACTGATGTAAACTGACTGGCTTCACTTGTTGGAATTAAGTAAAGGTGATTCTGGTGGTGAATGCGGGTGAGTTCTTTTCTCTACCAAGGGATGGGAGAAAACCACTCAAGAAGAGTCCATACTAGAGAACTAGCATTCTCAGGAGTGTCGAGATGTTGGCGCATTACTTGGACTGGAAATACTAGTGTTGTCGCATAGAGAACCGTTATACACCATATGTATCACAGCTCATCTTCAGAGATGTCCTTAAACGGACTGACTGAAAGACTTGTCAAAAACAAATAGTCAGGATGAAATTGCATGAAACTATCAGGACTGGTTTGGTGGACTCTAAACATATAACGATAGACAAATTTCTGGGCAAAGTCTTTAATCTGGTTAAGAGCGGTGAAGGTAAGATTTAAAAGAAAGGATTTCTGGATAAGAGCTTGGTTAGGTAAAGAGGTCGTCATGGCTATGGCAAGAAAGTATGTCTGAGAGGTGATGGGTGAGATTTTGTGCTGTCTGGACAAGAGATTAGGGATGAGGTTTTGATTTTCCTTTATGTGTTTTACTGAGAAGTCATATTGGGAAAACCAGTTTTTCAATCTCAGTAGCCGTTTATCAAGGAGGGCTCGGTTTTTACATTCAAGGATCTTGGGGAATGAAGAATTGTCAAGACGGATGTGGAACTGATGACCAATCAGATAGAATTCAAATTTTTTAATTCCATACTGAACAGCCAAGATCTCTTTATATATCACATGGTAGTGCTTCTCGGAGTCTTTGAATTGTCCGCTAGCATGGGCACAAAAAAGTTCTTTGCCATCTATCAATTCAAGTAAAATGGCACCCCAGTATTCGTCGCTAGCATCAGTTTGGAGAATTCTTTAACCAGTGGATGGAATCTTTAAAGCTGGTGGATTTTGAGAGATCAGCTTTAGGTGTTGGACAGCAGATGTTTGATCAGGAACCCAAAGGGGGGACTTTTTCTTCAACATTTTAGACAGCTGGCTTGTATGGACAGATACATGTGGCAGGAAATCCAGGAGATAATTGATTATCCCGAGGAATTGTTGGATCTGATTTTTGGTCAGGTGCTCATCTGGAAAGTGTAACAATTCTTGTGCTATGTGGGGACCTGGACGATAGTACCCATCTTTAAGGTTCATGCCAAGAAACTTAATTGTGGAGTGACGTAGGGTGCTTTTCTTTTCAGAAAGCATAATACCGTGGGATTCCACTAGGGCGAGGAAGTGGTCCAACAATTTTTGGTGAGTCACGTGGTCTTTGGAACATAAGAGGATGTCGTCAATATAGACCAGTGTGTGATGGAGGATTGGCTCAAAGATTTTGGCATAGCTTTTTGAAAAAGAGAAGGGGCCACCTTTAAGCGAAATGGCATGACAGTTCACTGATAATGGCCATTGGGTATCCAAAAAGCAATTTTATGTCTATCACTAGGATCAATGCCTAATTGCCAAAACCCTACCTTAAGGTCAAATTTTGAGAATAGCTTTGCATCATGGAGGTGGACGAACAAAGATTGGATTTTGGGTAAAGGAAACTTGTCATCTTGAAGAAAACAATTTAAAGGTTGGTAATCAATGACAAGTCTCTTCTTTTTTTGAATGATTTCGAATCGTTTTTCCACATTGAATGCTTGACACGCCCAGTCTAATTTGGTGGGTTCAATGAGAACTTATTGGAGGAGGTCTGAACACTCTTGTTGAGCCAATTTGAGATCTGTAGGAGACATACCTGGATGTGTGGCTTTGGTAGGATTAACATCTTTGTTAAGCTTGAAGGGAAGCTTAATGAAGAATTGAGTATTTTTCCAGAGAGGGTTTGAATGACTAAAATCGGTATGGGATTCTGGACAAAATGGGAGAAATTTTTTTATGTAAGTTGGGTATGATGGTGTAGTCTCTGAAAGTTTATACAGACATAAGATTTTTGTATATGGCTTGAATTGTCTTTTGTAGGAGACTCTTACAGCTGTGATCTGCAGTCTTTTGGATAAGGCCAAGAGATCAAAGCCAATCAGTAAATCCTTATCTGGAAGCTCTCAGCTAATAATCTTTGACCATATGACACAATTTGGAAAGATTTGTACCCCAATGGGAGCCTTAATGATAAGGCTGGTTTGAAAGATCTGGCCATCTACAGTTATGAAATTTTCAATATGTTTTACCCAGCAATCTGAAGGGAGGATTGAAGGGTGTAACATACTTTTCTAAGCACTAGTGTCTATGAATCCAATGACAAAGATGGGTTTATGGAATTTTGAAGGGAGAATATAGGCTGAGATTGAGGGTATGGATATTGGAGACTGAACAACAGATGCTCGGAGAATGTGGACCATGTCGATTATCTGGACCTTTTCTAAGTCAGAGGTAGAATCTGTATCTATCTCTTCGAGAGCAAAGATTGTTTCTTCATTGGCACTCTCTTATTCTGAAAACAAGGACTCAATATCATCATGGGCAGAGATGACAAAGGAGGTTTGTAAATGATGGAGAAGACGATTGGACTTTACTCGAATTGATAGATGGCAAAGAACCTTTTTGTGCCCATGCCAGCGGACAATTCAAAGACTCCGAGAAGCACTACCATGTGATATATAAAGAGATCTTGGTTGTTAAGTATGGAATTAAAAAATTCGAGTTCCATCTGACTGGTCATCATTTCCATATCCGTTTTGACAATTCTTCGTTCCCAAAGATCCTTGAATTTAAAAACCGAACCCTCCCTGATAAACAGCTACTGAGATTGAAAAATTGGTTTTCCCAATATGACTTCTCAGTAAAACACATAAAGGGAAATCAAAACCTCATCCCTGATCTCTTGTCCAGACTGCACAAAATCTCACCCATCACCTCTCAGACATATTTTCCTGTCATAGCCATGACGACCTCTTTACCTAACTAAGCTCTTATCCAGAAATCCTTTCCTTTAAATCTTACCTTCACTACTCTTCACCAGATCAAAGACTTTGCCCAGAAATTTGTCTATCACTATATGTTTAGAGTCCACCAAACCAGTCCTAATAGTTTCATGCAATTTCATCCTGACTGTTTGTTTTTGACAAGTCTTTCAGTCAGTCCGTTTAAGGACATCTCCGAAGATGAGCTGTGGTACATATGGTGTATAACGGTGCTCAAACTTGATATGGCCAAGGCGTATGACAAAATTTCTTGGTCATTTATCATTAAGAAGTTAAGGACTTTTGGTTTTTCAGAGCAGTGGGTGTCGCTGATTCGCAGAGCCATTTTTGGCCCCTGGTTCTCAGTGTTATTCAATGCGGTTAGCCATGGTTTTTTCCAATCTCAGTGCGGTCTTAGGCTGTGTGATCCCCTCTCAGCAAGTTTATTTATCATTACAGCTGAGTTTCTGTCACGGGGATTGGACTATTTGTATGCTCGTCTTCCATCAATTCGGTACTCTACGGTCGCTCATGTGCATATCTCCCATTTGAGCTTCGCAGATGATATAGTCATTTTTACAAATGGGAGTCGATCAAGCCTTAGGCAACTCATGGATTCCTCCATCATTATAAGGTAGTTTCTAGACAACAGGTTAGTCAGGCCATGAGTAGTTTTTATCTAGGGAGATCGACCTCTGCCTCGCGCAAGTCTATTGTGCATACTATCACTGGTTTTCAGCATAGACGACTCCCCCTCACTTATCTTGGGTCCTCGGTTTTCATAGGAGGCATCAAGATAACCTACTTTGATGAGATTATCCAGAGAGTCAAAAACAAAATCTTTGGGTGACCAAGAGTTTGCTCTCCTTCGGAGGGAAGCTAGTTTTGATACGACATGTGTTGTCCTCTATTCCCATACATTTACTACATGTTCTTCCACCTTCAGTGACCATTGTGCAACACTTAGAGAGACTTTTTACTCGGTTTATTTAGGGTGACTTGGAGACTCAGAGGTGAATTCATTGGTGTCGATGGACGACAATCTGCTTCTGGATTGATGAGGGCGGCTTGGGTTTCCGCTCCTTAGACAACCTTGCTGAAGCTTTCAAGCTTAAGCTTTGGTGGCGTTTTCGAGAGCAGCACTTTTTTTGGGCTTCTTTTTTGAAATCAAAGTATTGCAGGCGAGAACACCTGAGTCTGATTCAGTTTCGCTATCCTGCTTCACCTCTGTGGCGTAGACTTTGCTCCATCGGAGTTCTGTCGAGCCCCATGTACGCTGGCTACTAGGCCGTAGAGAGTGCAGTTTTTGGTATGATTGCTGGATGGGCTCATGCCCCTTGGTTTCTTATAATGCTGCAGCGGCCTCTTCGGTTCCTGTTTTCTTTTTCTGATAGGGTACAGTTTGGGATAGGGGTAAGCTTCAGCCTACCCTTCCTCCATCGATAGTTGAGCAGATCGTGACCATTCCTATTACCAGCAGCGATCCGGATTTAATCAGATGGGATCATTCATCTGATGGTTCTTTTTAGTTGCGATCAACTTGGGAGTTAGTATGTCACTCCAGACCTCTAGATGAAGTGTTGGGTATTATTTGGCAGAGGCATATCCCCTCCCGAGTTTCCTTTTTTTCTTTGAAGGCTTCTCTATGGGTTCTTGGCCATTGATGATGCTATGTGCTCTAGGGTTTCTTTATAATTTCTCGGTGTTTTTGTGGTAGGGCTGCTGAGACATCCAGGCACTTATTCCTTGATTGTCTGCAGGTTCATAAGATCTAGGATTATTTTTTACGTTTACTTGGTCTACAACACTTTATTTTTATATCCCCTCATGCACTACTTCGCCACTGAAGGCGATGTGCTCCTTCCCAGAACCATATTCGAGTTGTCCTTCCTTGTTTCATTCTCTAGCACGTGTGGAAGGCTTGAAATGCTTACAGATTTGATTCAATGGAATTTTCAGTAAATGCAGTCATTTTTTGAGTAGTTTCAGATCTTAAGCTGACCAGCTTTGCTTTCGGTTTTAAAACATCCCAACTGCGCGGCATCTTGGATAGTAGATTAGTGGAGGGATGGCGTGTTGTTACACTGCTTAGGAGACCACTTCGGCTGATTTCTTAGATTCGACCACCTCCGGGGGTAGTGAAGTTGACATTGGATGAGTGCTCTAGGGGAAACCCAGGTATGGCTGCTTCAGGGGGCATTTTACGTGACTCCCGGGGAGAGCTCTTATCGTATGATCCTTTACGCAAAGCTTATGGCTGTTCATGAGGGCTTAGAGCTTGCAACTCACCTTGGCCATTCTATATTGGAGGTAGAATCGGACTCTGCTACTATAGTCGCATGGATTTGGTCTGATTGCCAGGTGTCGTGGGATTACACATACCACTTGCAACGTGTCCGTAGTATGGCTTCTTCAACTAATATCTTGGTCCGTCATGTATTCCGAGAGGCTACTTCTGCTGCTGATTTTCTAGCCAATTGGATTTGTTCTCATAAGGTGCATTATCGGTTTATGAGCCCTAGGGACATTCCTGCTGGTTTACATAGCATTCTTCATCTAGATGCGCATACAGTTCCGCATATCAGGCGTATGCAGTTCTGCATATCAGGCGCTAGCTTGACTTTTCTTTTATGGCTTTTCGGCTATGTTATACTTGTTTTTCAGTTTCTCTATGAGGTATTGGTCTTTGTCCCCCTCCTTTTTACTTGTATCATTTTTGGATTTATATTACAGGTAAGGGTCCTGCCTAAACCCCCCACCATTCTGGTGGTTTTAAATTAAAAAAAATAGTTTCTAACCCTTTCTCACTAATGTGACCAAACCATTTGTACCATGTCTTAATGTCAAAATCTTTTACAGCCACATTCACGACTTCTTCGTTGATCTTGGCTTCTATCATATTAAAAGTGTTTACTTTTCCCCCATTAGTTAACACTAGGGAGCCTTTGGTAAGCTTCAATTTTCTTTTACCAGATTGGTTAATATAACCCTCATCATCAAGGTTGCCTGTAGAGATCAAATTAAGGCGAATATCTGGTACATATCTAACATCTTTATGGGACAACTTACAGCCAATGCTGGTTTCCAAGCAAATATCTCTTATGAGTACAATCTTGGATGCCCCCTCATTTCCCATCCGAACATGGCCATAATCACCATTAACATAGGATGTGAAGTAATCACGATGTGCAGTAATATGAAACAAAGCACTCGAATTAATTAACCAATCACTAGTATGGCAAGTGAGATTTACAAAGCTCTCATTATAAACAATACCCATATCACCATCAACTATGGTTGCAGTGTTCTCTCTGTCATTTTTCTGAGCATCACCTTTTTCTTGCATCTGTTCTCTTTTCTACAATCCACACTCCCTTTTAACGTGACCCATTTCTGATAATAAAAGCACTTCATGTTTCTCCTCTGGGACTTAGATCTTCCTCTGGGATTATCATTGTTCTGCTAGCGAAAATTTCTAATTTGGCTTCTCCCCCACCTTTCTTGCTTTTCTAGCTCGGCACTGAATTATTCACTTACACCACTAATGTCTCTCAATTGTCAGGTAAAGAACGAAGCAACAACAATGGTTGTAAATCATTATCTAAAATATTTTTCATAGTAGTCAACTGATCAACCAAGCTTTGAAACTCACTAGTGTGTTTAATTACACTGCGCCCCTCTTTATATTTCAAGTTAACAAGCCTTTTCATCAAATTGGCTTTGTTATATGTTGTTAGTTGCTCATAAATCATCTCTAATTTTCTCCAAAGAACATTCGCCCTGGATTCCTTAGCGACATGGTGGCACACACTTTGATAAATCTATGATCTGATAGTACTCACGGTCTTCTGGTTTAATTGAGCCTATTTCTTATCATCTAAATCGGCGGGTCTAACTTCTTCGCCTTCAAAGAGTTCATGTAAGTCTTTCATGTATAGCAAGTCTTCCATCCTAGACTTCTGAATACCATAATTCCATGATTTTAATTTAATCATGCATGTCGAGGACTCCTCAATCTCAACCACATAAGAAAAAATACAACTTGACGCCTTGATACCACTCTGTTGGAAAAAAGACTCACACAAGTAACTGTAAATTAAGTGGAAACAAAACTCTTTACCTCTTTGTGTGATTAAAATAGAATATGTACCAAAAATAAATAGGTAGAAAAATAATCTAACACAATCCAAAGCAATAAACCAACCACAAGAGACAAATTTTTACGTAGAAAATCCAAAGTGGAAAATACTACGGGACTGTAGTCCGATATAATCTTCCATTATATTAATGGAATTACAACACAAATTTTTCTCTAGATAATACTAGTGACTAATAACATCAAGAATCTCAATATTCTTAACTTACAATAACAATTTAATATCTGTCACTTTACCAAGTGGATATCTTAAATAATATCCAATGAGAGGATAAACAAATGTTAAGACTAGTAAGATTGTAGAGGGCGATACCAGAAATTTATCCTCAAAATTTAGGAAAAACAAAGTTAAAATTACTTTATGATCATCTAATCAAAGACTAAAATCACTATTTCCAAATTAAAAATATCCACCGTCTTTTCTCTCTCTCACTGCTTCTCTGAGCACACATTGTTTGGGGCAGCGGCTTTCACTTACTTTTATATATTTTCTTTTGGTTAATTTAATCGAAATCCAAAACTTTTTAATAATTGCACATCAAGCAAACTTATTTGGACTTTAGGCATTTTAGTCCATTAAAATGAGATGGATCATTCATATCAATTTTGATATTAATTTTTTTCTTTTTAAGACATTGATTTGCATAATGCCCTTCTTCATTGCATAACCATCATTTACACTTTTAGGTGTGTTGGTTTTAGATTTTCTCTTAAATTTATTCCTTTTGAAGAATTTCTTCTTGTATTTATTTTTCTTGTAATATTTCTTATTGGTCTTAAAGAATTTCTTCCTTTTGAATTTCTTTTTATATTTATAGGTTTATCTGAACATCCAAATTTTGGTAGATTTTCTAGCGTTGAATAGCACAATCCTTGATTTTGCTTTACATAAGCCTTTTATCCCTTATTTCAGTGCACCACTAATTTATCCTATTTCGGGCAAATCTGATCCTATTTCTTAGCGTATCAGTGTTTGTGGCATCTCTGTACTCTTGGTTGTATTCCAGCATAATCTTTTTAACCCCATGGGTTTGGTATTTTTATAGAATATAGATCATTATAATAGGATATTGTATCTTCTCTAGATAACACATATCAAACTTACATAAGTTACATGTGTATTCTTCTAAATAACATATATCATATATTTCGAGCCTTGCTAGCTTCATTACATTTTCCATCCTTTTTCTCTTTATTTCTTGTTGAAAATCAGCTTCATATTCCTCTCCTAAGAATTCTTTCCTTATTTCATTCTCAAATATATCTAAGATTTCATCTGAATCATTATTTTCTTTGTACAATATTCTATTTTTATTAATACCTTTTAGTCCTATAAACCATTGTGCTACTATTCCTATAAACGATGTTTTAAGGAACTCTATACTATTATTTCTATCAATCTTTGGAAGGCAAAAGCAATTTTCATCGATTTAACCTAAGCGATTATTGTTTTATCTCTATCTTTGACACAATCTAAATCCAACCATATTTCATCATGACTGATTAGTCTATCTCTATACTCTCTTGGAGTTTTATACTCTTTTTTAGGTTCGCTAGATGGTTTACTAGACCTAAAATATTGACTCGTGGTCTTTCATATGTTGGTATCTCTTCTCCAGCGTAAGAATCTCTATTACTAGATTCTCTGTTTAAAGACTCTTGACTTTAATTCATTCATTTTTAGATGCCCTACTCTATTTTCAATATCTTGTAAATTTATAAACATGTCTTCATCTTCATCAGACTCTTCATTAGATAAGTCTGTATTGAATAATTATTTTAATCCATTATCTGTAATTTCACTTAACATCCTTAAGCTTATTAATTTTTTATTTTCATGTATTTTATTAAATATTGGTCTTCAGATTGATTGAATTTCATTATTTTTCTTTTCATTGTAGTAAATTATGGCATCTTGTAAAATTTTATTTTGCTCTTGAATTACCATAAGTAACTTTTCCATATTATTATTAATCTTTTGCACTTCAATCTTTTTGTAACTTTCCATTTATTGTTATAGCAAACTTATTACTAAGTTGCTCAATAATTTTTTCAATTTTACTTAATTGAATTTCTATCTTATTTAATCTTTCATATATTGAATTTTTATTCATGACGTTGATGATTTGTTGCTTTAATTCGGTTTGATCTTCAATTGTGATGAGATTGAGGACAAAACTATTCAAGTTCTGTTAGACCAGTCACAAGAGCTCGAGCAAAGAAATTCAAAAAAGTGCTTAATAGGTTGATTCAAACAACTTGAGCTCAATCAAATTCGTAGAGGCCCGTTGAAGGAATCGCAGATGATGGATGCATGATTAAAACTCTTGAAGTTTCCAAATAATCACTTCCGTTAAATAGGAAATTGGCTTGCACATTATGGCGGGAAAATATACTACTTTCCTTTTTAGATACTTTCCCGTTTCTTGAAGAGGCTAGTGGAGAAACAAATCAGTTATTTCTCTTTTAATTGCCGAGTTTTCATTTTAATTGATGTAAGGCATTTAAGTTGATTAAGATTCTTATTTTTATCTAGATTTTTTCCTATTTGCTTAGATTAAGATTCTGATTTGATTTAGTTCTTTCCTATTCACTTAAATTAGGATTCTGATTTGATTTAAATTATTTCCTTATTTGCTTTAAATTAGGATTCCGATTTGATTTCAGCTTAGAATTTATTTCAAAAAATTCTTGTAACCAACCTTATATAATATATTCACATCTAATAAACAGAGAATATAGGTTTGGATGTAATTGGTGAGAGAGTTAATTCTCTTTGGTTCTTAAACAAACTCTTTGAACTTATTAGATTTATGTGGTGTTCAAACTCTTGACTTTTCAATCAGATCATTCACAATTGACTGTGGTGTCCTCACATACCAAGGTTCGTGTTATCATTGAGCATCGGGTCACGGTTCCATTCAATTCTAGGTTTAGATTTGATCTTGAATACTAAATTGATTAGGGTCATGTCAGTTCTTGGCGGGGTTCGTATTAAATTGTTTAACTTGATTAAATTCTTCACTCATTTGATCTCCTAAATTTTTTATTTGCTTTATATTTTCATCATTAAAAATTTAATCTCAAATATTTCATTTGCACTTTCTATATCATTTATAGAAAAATTGAGGTTTCCTAATTTATTTAATAAATATAGAGAAATTTAGTTTAATTGATTATTTTCCCACACAACAGAATCATTTACTAGATCAAACAATTGAAATCTTCCATAAGAAATCCTCTATACCTATAGCTAGAAGGTGGAAATCTATTGGTTTCTATGTTTTGTGAAATTACTAATGGTTCTAGTAATTTATTTATAGTACCATCTGCATAGTACTTCATTAGATTCTAATAAGTATTTATGACACATAATATTTCTTATATCCTTAGAAATATTGTTTTCCTTTAATCCTTTATGTATATGACAAAGTTTATATATGATTAAATTTTTATATCCTATTAGCATATAGCTAGAAGGATAGTATTTACTTATGATATTTTTCTTATCCCAATTGTATTAATCTCTCTGCTTAACTGTTAAACATCCATTATAATCAATAACAAATTCATCTATATAATCATCAATAGAATTAATATTCTATTGTTTCCATGAAAAATTATGTTTAAGAACTTCTCTCCTAATTCTGAATAAGAGAATAAGATCTATGTTTAAATTTCTTTTTTAATGTTATGAGTTCTCCAACTCTAAATCAATGAGCATTGGATAAATACAATTATTCTAACTGTTTATCGTCCAAATTACTTAGATAAATAATATTGTCTATGTTTGGTTATATTTCAAAATCTTTTGAGCCAAAACTTGGCTCTGATTCTATTTTGCTGAGCTTAGCTTAGCTTTTATCAAATTATTCAGAAAAACAGAAAAATCGTTTATTTTTTAAATTAATAATTTTTCATGGATCCAAATGTAATTTCTTTGTCTTCTTTCAATCTTCCTTCTGTTACTTTTATTTTTATTTTTTAAGTTAAAAATCCAAATCAAACTCAAAAGCACACTGATCTTTAGACTCGGGATCCCTTTGGCTAAATATCAATCCAAATTTTTTGTGGTTTAATTGATATGTTTGCTAAACTTAGGGGCTTAATGTGATAAGAACCCTAGAGTCAAAAGCTGGTCAGCAGCCAGCCTCCCACAATATCTGGACTGAAATACTCGCTCGCTCTCGGGTTTTTTTATTCAAATATCCTCAATTTACCCTTAAATGCCAAATTTATACCCTATTACATACATATACCTTATGAAGATAGGAAAAATCAAAAATAACCTTAAAAAACTAAGAATTCACATCTCTCTTCTCCCATTGCTTCTCTTTTTTGGGCTTCTCTCACCATTCTCTATTTTTCTTATAAGTGTACTTCCTAATGATTTATGAATTTTAGTAGTACATTATTCATTTTTTTGTGCTTGCACACACACACACACACTATTTCAATGTAGGGATTTAAGAATACATTTAAGTTATGAGTGATTGAAGAATCAGTGCAGGAAGAAGTCGGGTACGAAGTCAGGTAAATCGAGAATTTAGTCAAGTAAGAATTAGAGATAAGTAAGTCGAGTATATGGTCGGGTAAGAAGTCGAGTAAGAATATTAAATGAGTCGAGTAAGCATATTAAATAAATCGAGTATATGGTCAGGTAAGAAGTCGAGTAATAATATTAAATGAATCGAGTAAGCATATTAAATAAGTCGAGTATATGGTCGGGTAAAAAGTCGAGTAAGAAAATTAAATGAGTCGAGTAAGAAAATTAAATGAGTCTAGTAAGCATATTAAAGAAGTCGAGTATATGGTCGGGTAAAAAATCGAGTAAGAATATTAAATGAGTCGAGTAAGAATATTAACTAAGTCGAGTATATGGCCGGGTAAGAAGTCAAGTAAGAATATTAAATGAGTCGAGTAAGCATATTAAATAAGTCGAGTAAGTCGAGTAAAAATATTAAATGAGTCGAGTAAACATATTAAATAAGTCGAGTATATGGTCGAGTAAGAAGTCGATTAAGAATATTAAATAAGTCGAGTAAGCATATTAACTAAATCGAGTATATGGTCGGGTAAGAAGTCGAGTAAGAATATTAAATGAGTCGAGTAAGCATATTAAATAAGTTGAGTAAGCATATTAAATAAGTCGAATATATGGTCGGGTAAGAAGTCGAGTAAGAATATTAAATGAGTCGAGTAAGCATATTAAATAAATCGAGTATATAATCGGGTAAGAAGTCGAGTAAGAATATTAAATAAGTCGAGTAAGAATATTAAATAAGTCGAGTAAGCATATTAACTAAGTCAAGTATATGGTCCGGTAATGTGTCGAGTAAGAATATTAAATGAGTCGAGTAAGAATATTAAATGAGTCGAGTAAGCATATTAAATAAGTTGAGTATTTTTATTAAGATTACTTTTGTATTTTTCCTTATCTTTTTAAGTATATATGTGTAAAGCTAGCAATTTTAATATATGGAGGTATATTTTGGGTATTTTGAGGGAAAACAGGTATTACCCACGCAATTCGCTCCTCGCTCTCTCAGTATAGGAAAAGTCCGACACAGTTTTAAGCTTCAGCTTTGGAATGATTGGAAGTTGCAAGTAAAGGGCATAATGGCTGTTGCTACTGCCACATTCCTCGTCCTTCAGCCCTCCTTTTCTTCTCCATTCGCCGTCACCCCCTCCTCCAAACTCACTTTCCCAGTAAGTTTCCACTAAGAGTAACTCGAAAGTCCTCGACGTAATTATCCATTCTACTTTGTCGGATTTTATTCGTAAATAATTTTTTTTATTAGTAACGTAACTAATTACACTGAAATAAAAGATGTTCTGCTCTTATGAGTAACCAAAATTGTAATTTTTGGGTTATTTTTTTGGTAGAATTATAGCTCGCCTCGACGTAGAATTGGTTTAAGTACAGTGGCTTGTACTTATGTTGCTTTATCAAGCAAAGGCCAAGGTGTATTTTTCTTTCTCTCTATTTTGAATCAAAGTACCAGTTCATTCAAGTTTTATGTATTGCCTCAAAATTGTGGACTTTTTCAGGTGCATTTGATCCGGAGCTTCGCTCAGTGCTTGAACTTGCCACTGACTCTGAGCTGTATGAGCTTGAGAGAATTCTTTTCGGCCCAAGGTGATCCACCTAAATAGAGTTTGATTTGGTTTTGTTGAATTATTTATGACAGCAGAATTTTTATAATTAAGCTGTTAGAGACTTACTGTATTGAGTAATTTGAAATTCTTTTAATTGTTTTGGGTTATGTGAATCTTCAGCTACTTCAGTCCTCTGCTAAAATCATTCACCAAGAGAGCTGATGTGGACTATGTCATGATTGAACAAGACCTTGAGGAGCGAGAGGATTTTATAGCATCTCTTGAGTCACGGTTTTTATTCCTTGCTGCTGATGCTCGGTCTACTTTAAGGTAGTTAAACCAATTGGTTTTTGTAGGCGGAGATTTATGGTTTCTTCCATTAGTATTGTTGGCTAGGTCACTGATTACGTGGCAATGCTAAAGCGTACTTCCCTTGAATTAAAAATTGGAAAATTTGGTTATGTTTCTGATGATACCGTTTGAATCTGCTTTCAACTATAGTGCAGATATTTTAATTTCCTGTTTCGTCATCTGACGTTAGGTTTACTAAACTAAGCATGGAAGCTTTCTGACATCAAAGATTTATTTATGATTGATATCTAATTAATTTCACCTGTCTTCCATATAGGGGTTGGAGGCCTTCATATAGAAATGTCTTGCTTGCTGTGAGGAAAAACTTGAACATTCCTTGCTCAAGCAAATTGTCCACTGAAGATCTAGAAGCTGAAATTTTTCTTCATCTTTTGCAGGAGTATGCAAGGTACTATTCTGGCTAATTTTCTCACTGCTACTACATATTTGTCAACTTGTGAAGAATTCATTTCCATTAGATATTGGATATTTTTGTACTAATTGATTTTTCAATTGGAATAACAAATGGTTGTGAATAAGGAGTTCTGACAATTCTCGTTCATTTATCATTGTGTATGGTATGATTTCTATTCATAGAAAGGTATTTTGGATGAATTTTTTTAATAGAATTGGTTTCTCTCTTGTTTTTATTTTCTTTGTGGCCATATAGTCCACATATGTATTTCTTGTTTTTTATTAATACAGATTAATTTTAAAGGAAGAAAAAAGGAATGGTGATTTAGATTGATTTTGAGAAGGCTTACGATCATACAGATTGGAATTTCTTGAATTTTGTAGTAGAAGCCAAGGGTTTTGTGCTAAAATGGAGAAGTTGGATAAAAGTTGTCTTCAATCTATGAATTTTTTGGTTTTCATCAATGGTTACCCTAGGGATCGTTTCAATCCTACGAGGGGGCTAAGACAAGGCAATATTTTATCTCCTTTTCTATTTATTTTAGTAGTGGATGGTTTGAGCAAATTGATGGGAAAAGCTCTTGAAGCAAATATAGTGAAGGGCATTGAAGTTGGTCAGGAAGACAATGGTATCTCACCTCCAAGTTGCTAATAATACACTCTTTTTTTCTTTAGGAGAGATTTAGATGATAGATAATCTTCTTAAAGTGGTTGAAGTTTTTAGTCTTATTTCTGGGCTTAATGTGAGTAAAGCTAAAAGCTTTGTTGTGGGAATCAAATCTACTGAAGAGAAAGTGAATGCCTTAGCCAATCAATTTGGCTTGTCAATAGGAAGCTAGTCTAGTAGGTACTTAGGTCATCCTTTAGGAATTAATCCTAGATCTTTAATTTTTTGGGACACGGTGGTGGAGAAAATTGAAAGAAGACTTGAAGGATGGAAAAAGGTCTTTCTTTCTAAAGGTGGCAGGCTTACTCTAACCCCCTCTGTGTTGTCGGTTCTTCCTATCTACTTCCTTTCCTTGTTCACAATTCCTAGTGAGATACCTAACATAATAGAAAGGTTGATTAGGGCCTTCTTATGGGAGGATTTTGATGAATCGAACTGCTCTTACCTTGTTAGATGGGATATAGTTTCAATATCTAAGTTTAAAGGAGGGTTAGGAATTGGAAATATGGTGAGGAAAAATAGAGCCCTTTTATCTAAATGGCTGTGGAGATTGAAAAAAATTCTCTTTGGCATTTGGTGATTAGAAGTAACTATGGCCTCTACTCAAATGGTTGGGACTCTGATGTGGTTAACAATAGAAGTCTTAGAAGCCCTTGAAAAGCAATCTCAAAGGGATATCCCTCTTTTCTTTCTCACATTAAACTAAGTGTGGGAAATGATAAAGACATTCGATTTTGGGAGGATAAAAGGTTAGAAGATTTTTCTTTGTGTGTGTGCTTCCTTCGCCTCTATAGGCTCTGTCCTACAAGAAATGTTTCTATAAATTTTTGTACATCTTCGTCTTTTTTGAATTGGCATTGGAATTTCACTTCAAAAGAAGCTTGAGTGATGGTGAGATTCAGGATTATGCTTCTCTCTTGGAGCTGTTGAACAATATCAATATTGATGAAATGAAAGAAGACAAGATTGTGGAGTTTGGTGACATTAGGATATTATTCTTGCAAATCTTATCTTAACTGGCTGATTAATGATGTCTCGTTGGCTGACTTTTTACCCTCCAAAACGATCCAGAATGCTAGTATTCCTCCTAAAATTCAAGTCTTTTTGTGGGCTTTGGCCCAGGGAAAATTAAACTGGGAAGTGATTCAAATAAAGTTACTTAATATGTGTCTATCTCCATCGTGGTCTGTGATGTGCAAAACAAGTATAGAAACGTCTAATCATCTTTTTTTTCATTGTTTTGTGGCCTCAAAATTGTGGAATAGGTTGTGCAAAGAGGCTAACATTTCGTGGGTCATTCCCGGTTCTTATCACTCTATTCTTTTGGAGAATTCCTATGTTTGTGGTAAAAGAAAAAAGGCCAAAACTCTTTAGACTTGCGCTGTGACAGCTCTGTTTTGGGTGATATGGTAGGAAAGAAATCTTATTTTTGAAGGGAAAAATGCAGATAATATTGAAGAATTGTGGGATAGACTCTGTCTTCTGCTTATCCTATACATCAACTTGCTTTGCAAAAGTCTGGCAAATTGTTGACAAGCAGAGGAAAATTATTGTTTGTCCTAATTTCTTTATGATCTTGACAGCAGTTTAAGGATGCCCGATGGACATAAAAATAACTTTTCATTGAATTCCAATAGTTTTGGGCTGACATCTATTGATGAAAGTTCATTAACGTATATTTAGTTATATAAGTTGATGTGCCGTTTAGGTTCTTGATTGTAGTAGAGCTTGTGCAAAGGAAATGAGTCACGTCTATCATGTTCCCCTATTCACGGGCAATTGATGCATGTGTTTGATATTACGTAATGTCTGTTATATTCCTGAAGTGGTTTTGCAGTTTTGCTATTATATGTTGATTGTACTATGTTCACAGAAGGATCCTTTGCTTCTTATGAAAAATTAAATTTATTAAAGGAGTTTTGCTTTAGTGAAAACAGACTAGATTTTCTTTTTCTTTTTTTTCCCCCCATTTTTGGAGCCTTTTTTACTATACTTTAATGATTTGAAACAAGTTCTTTTTGTTTAGTGAAGAATCTGGTGTTTTTCCGGGCTCATGGGAAAATTCTGAGGCTTCTGATGCTCAAAATAGTCTAGAACTTGGGCTCAGTCAGTGGAAGGTGCAAGCTCTTGCTGCTTTTAATGCTGGGGCAGTGGAGCTCAAGTCAATGATGTTGAAGGTATATTTGCTTCATTTATGTTACTGAAATTTGAGGATATATCCAATTTCTTCATTATAAATTATTGATCCCTGTTCTCATCTTTTTCATCTCTTCATTTTTCTTTTGTTCTAGGGTGGTGGTATATATACTTTGGTAAAAATTTATCAATTGGTAGGAGAATTGTTGTCAGTTTGATTGTTGTTTGTTGATTTTCTTTTTCTTTGGTTGATTTGTCATATTTCTAAGCTAGTTTTCTTCTTGTATTAGTTAATGAGGAATTTATCAGGGAAATTTTTTCTGGAGGCTGCCAACTATCAAATAAAGAAGGAAGTTCTCAAAAAGGTGTTGCCTCACACTCTGAAATGAATTCTTAATTTTGATTTTTACTGTTAGAGAAGTATTTAACATTTCAGCAACTGGATTTGTGTGTTCTGAAGGTCCTCATTGTAGGCATCGATCTATGTAATTTTAAGCTGCAATTTTACTTTATGTTTCTCTTACATCAACTAAGTTTGTGCAGAAAATGTTGCACACATGGATAATCCTGTGAAAATTTCCCTTCTAAATTTGGGTTTCATTTCTTAAAACATGTAACTTATAAAGTAGAGTTGTGCATACTTTATTCTATATTTTTTTCCTTTAACCTAAGCAATGCTCTTTGCACGTTCTTGAATGCAAAAAAATGTATGATATTGCATACACGTGTGATAAATGTATATATGGTACATATACATGTCCGTGAGGTTGGCTTTTGCATGCATTATATGATAGTATATAACTCATAGTGACACATGGTAATTGATGTTTTTCCTTAACTAGTGATACCAATGGATTGGAGAGACCCTAAGCTCACTTTCTTTGCAAATGGAAGAACTCTCCCAACCCCCTTGTGCCTACATGTATAGCCCGTTTGGAAGTGTGGTGAGGTAGCTAGGCTGGTAAAGCCCAGCTACTAAAGTGTTTGGTAATACTTGTAGTTGGGCTTTGACAGCTTAGTAAATTTTTGTTCTCAACTTCTACTCCACAGCTATAACTTTTACTCCACAGCAGCTGTAGCTTAAAAGCTACAACACCTCACTCCTAAGCACACCCGTAGTTTATCAAAATTTAAAGATCTACGATATGTAATGAAGACATATTTTGGCTAAGTTGACCATATTTTCTTAATGATGCAAATTAGTGGTGAATTGCCATTATATCTATAATGGTAGATATCCTTTTGTACATTACTTTGCTATTTTGGCTGTGTTATTGTAAAATACTTACAAGCATGGTGGCAGGTAAAACTTAACTGTCCTCTGCTTTCACCATTTTCAGGGTGGACAATTGGCTGCCATTAATTTGGAGTCCAGAGCAGCCTTGCTTGCAGCAAAGCAGGTAATAATATCATTATTCATGATTTAATTTATTTAAATGTTTTATACATTAGACTGATGGAATGTTTGGAACTTTTAATCTTATAGTTGTGAATCTGTAAAAGATCTCTCTTTTCTCTCTCTTGATTTTGGGATGTTGAAGATCAAATCGATTATTTTCTGCCTTTTAGCTCTTGATGTCCTTTAAAATTGATGCTTTGGCACTATGGTTTTGATTCTAAATATTACATGCTACAGTGGACATTAGTATTTATTAAAGACGTAATTTAAGTTGGATGCTTACATCACAGAACCTATTTTTTCAGTTGAATATTTAGAATAATGAATTTTAGAAATATAATAAGAATGGTAATAAAGAGTTGATTATTCATAATACAGCCTCTAAATAATATTTACTGTTATACCTATGTTAATGCCAGTGGACAATAACTTTGTTTAGTATCCTATTCCAGCTTTTGTGTTAGTTTTAACATTTTTGTTTGTGGACAGGGCTTTGCTGGTGCTGCAACAAAATATCTTGGTTTAAGGAATATGGTGGCATTACTTGGCCCAGTGTATTGACTCTCTTGCTTACTACATTTAAACTTCCAACCGTTCCTGCATCTTGACTACATTTAAACTTCCAACCATTCCTGCATCTTGTTTTGTGATTTCATAATGGATAATGATACTTGCGAAAAAAGTTGCACAAAATCACTAAAGACAAAAGAGATATATTTTATGTCCTTAGTGATTTTTCGCAACCTTTGTTATCAGTACTCTTTCACAGTAGTAATTCTAGGAGACATTCTTCATTCAGTTATGTTGAGATTACATGTACATAACTAAATGGATATAATAGTGCACATAGGATCCAGTAAACTTTTTTCTTCCCAAAATGCTTTTCTTGTTAAAGTCTTTGGAAGATGAAGCACGGTAGAGCGCAGACAAGGAAGGGTAGAGTTTTATGGAGACTCTGCTGGAAGTAGATGAAGCACTGTAAAGTGCAATCAAGGGAGGGTAGGGTTTTTATGGAGACTCTGCTGGACGATGAGATAGTCAGTGATAAGAAGAAATGGAGTTTAATAAAGTTCATTATTCTTATGGTGGGTCCTGATATCTTGATTCTTCAAGAATCCAAGTAAGAAATTATAGGTAGAATATCCATTTAGTTATGAGGTATTTTGATGGTGAGAAGTGTCAGGGTGATTGTGGTATTTTGTTGGTTTAGTTTATTTAATTCAGATAGGTTGCTTTTTTGTTTCCCTCAGCTCTCACTTAAAATATTTCACGAGGAATACTGTTGTTGTATGTATTAGACAGGAAGCTGTAGTCCAGACTTATTTCAGACCTATGTCCCACAAAGGTATCAATGAGACATTAATTTTTAGAATTATGCTCAATATAAATTTCTTAATTAGTTCACATGTGAGAAGCTCTCCGAACTTTGTTATTAGCTAGAATAAGCTAAAAATGAACAATACAAACAAAGATAAAGGTAACTTTTTTTCGAAGTATCTTTGGGTGTAGAGGAGAAATATATACCCATTACCTGAAGCAATGATGGAGGATACATCAGAAATAGCAAGAGTGTGAAATCTGAACCTGAATAAACTAATAATTAACCAGTCAAACAAGGATACAATGTTTCATGGACGTGTCTTGTTGTGATGTCTTTTGGTTGTAGAGGAGAAATAGATATCCCTTACTGGAAGCAATGAGGGAAGATGTAAGCTATAACCATCCTCTTTTCTAGGGTATTAAAGAGAGGGAGACATTCAGAAATTGAGTTGTTAGAGCAGGAACCTATTCTCACCAAACAAATTGTTTTTCTTGAAGGAACACCCATTTGCCCAGGAGCAAATCTGGTGGTCAATTAAAATGGAATTCATCTAAATTAGGTGGTTTTGGGTTAGGATGTACATGTCAGAACAAGTTCTGTTTATGACAGCCAGGTGGGTAAGGATGGCTTGGTTGTTTTTAGCTTACGACATTTTCTGCACGTCTTTACATTTTACTTTCAAGCTGGTCATCATATAGTGGACTGACTGATCTCTTTTCTTTTAATAGAATTTTCATTATTACCAAACAAAAAAATGGTTTGTGCCATAATTTTGGTATGAAGAGATGAATATTGTGCTAGTTTGCTATGCCAAGAAGAAAAAATGAGAGTTCCATGCATATCATAATGAAGTGGTAACTAAAGTTGGTAAGCTTTTAAAAGTCCCTGAATAAAGAAAGTTGATTCCAAGAGACTATAAAAATGTGAGTATGCAATTATGCCTATTTGTAAACAGTTACACTGTTGCAGGCCATGATGTTCATTTGGTCTTTCAACTTTTTATGTGATCTGTTTGTTGGTGAGGAATAAACGCAAATTCTTGTTTAATTTGCAAGACTTGTTACGAATGAACAAAGTTTAAGGTGTAGGGCTATGAACCTCTTTTATAGTGTTTGAAAGGTGCCTTCTCGAAAGGATCCAAAGTGTCTTTCTCTGAGAAGCAAAGTGGCCTCCTCAGATTGGTATAGTGACTTTCTAGGAAGCTACTCTGACAAACTTGCAAGGCTGAAAATAACAGTGACTTCCTAGACAATGGGCAGTTGCTGACATTAATTGACCAATGCTCAAGTCAATTTAGATAAGAAAGATTTTTATTTGCCAAAATAGATGGAGCTTTCAAATGAGAAGCTCTAAAGTAAGAAAGAGAAATTCTACGTTATGAAAAACGATAATGAGAGTTGAAGGAGGTGCCTTATAAGAATTTTGATCCATTTGCCATTTTTCCAGTGGCCATCATAAAGGCTTAGACTGACCTAGACTACTTTTTCACATCGCACATGCAGAAAAAAGAGGGCATGCATGCAACCTTTCCAGTGGCCATCATAATAAATGTGCCTGTTGTCAGCAAGGCTGCTTTGGTCATCAATGCAACGCATGCCTTTTTTTTATTTTTATTATTATTATTTTTTTGAGAATGCAAAATATGCCTTCTATTTATATTTACTTATTAGTAACGAGTCTTTCAATGCATTCTTTGTCTTGTACATCATACCGCACTCCTTTATAATATTTTGTATTGTTTGTACCTAAGCGATAGCTTTTAGCTTAATTTTGTCCATCATAATAAATGGCACATGTTAATTCGCACCTTGCTGATTTGCAAATAGGCAAACAACCGACGTCATGTTTGAATTCTCTGTAATGGATAAAATGGTAAAAGAGTAAAAGTAAATAAATAATCTCTTATTTTTATTTTTTTTCTCTTCTTCTTTTCACCCTTTTTTTACCTTCTTTCTTCCTCTTCTCCATTCACTGTGAAAGTGGGACGCCACGAACCAGCAGCACTCAGCCAATCGACATGGCAGCAGCCTTGTGTGGTGGCAATAATCTGGGAGCCGCAAGACACCGCCGTATACACATCATAGAGGACACACTTATAGCAGCAATTTTTTTATTTTTATTATCTTTTGAGATCAATTCTCAATTTCTTGATTGCTGTCAGATTTAATTACTAAAAAGTTTTGCTCCATTCTTGGGCAAATGTTTGCGTCAAGCTTATTAACTGTAAACGTTTTGTAGTGTTTCTTGCTCCCACTGTGTTTTGTTGTGGCCTTTCTTGGGAATTCCCTATTCAAATACTTTTTTATATATATTGGTATCTTGTGCAGGCTTTGGGGAACATTTCTGGCAGACGTTGTTATTCAAATGCTTGGAACTGACTATGCTAGAATATTGCGAGCCATTTATGCATTTGCTCAGGTAAAAGTGTTTTCATATCATTCTTGTTTAGATAGGGAGGGATACATTTAGGTGTTCAGTGATAGGTATTTTGTATATATTTTTTAGTTTATTTATCTTTTGTATACTTTCTTATACCTTGTCTATGACTGCACTGATTTTACTTTTTCATTTTGAAGAAATGTTATTTAGTGCATTCATGATTTTGCATTTAGGTTTCCTCTACTGGAGATCCCAATTAGTGAGCATAGCCATTGAATGGCTTGAATTTTTTCTTAGTTCTTGTCTGGTCTATACAGTGTCTGGCAGTTCTGATGATCTTTTGTAATCTGATTTCAGAGGTTTATGTTAGTTTTTTTTTTCTCTTTTTCTTTTTTCATTTATGTTTTGGGTGATTGTCCTCGTGGATTGCAAATCAACAGCATTTGACAAAATTGTATTTTTGACATGCATGATGGTTTTCCATTTTTACCATTGTTGTTTTTGCTTCAGATTCGTATTACTCGCACATATAGGTTGCCATCAGATGATGAGTGAGGAATCTGGGAATCTCAGGTCGTATTTTGAATGTTCGCACTTCTCAAGCGGGACTATTGGAGCTCTTCAGGTGGCATTTGAGTGTGATGAATGTTTCCAGTGTGACAATGTTAGCCTGATGTAGCACTTCGCTGCAAACTAAATTCGCTTTGTAAATGAATTTTGAAAATGGAATGTCTAATTCTTAGAAATTGGCGCAAGAACCATGACTTTTCTTCTTGAGCATCAAAACTGAATTTGCATGGGTGAAAATGATTTATAATGTGAGATCTGTACCTAATAAACCATGTAAACTTTGGAATTTTGGAAACACCAAATTACACATAAACTAAACATATCTTATTATTTTTATATTGTGCCTCAATTCTTTCCTTTGATGTACTGGAATATTGTAAAAGTAGGGCTTTCCTGCAGAGAAATTATATATATATAAAAAAAAAGTTCTATCCCACCCAATATTCATAATTTTAAACTGAGGAGTTCTTGATTTTCTCCTTGGTGAATTGGTGATAGAATAGTAATAATTCTGAAATTTGTCAAATTGATCATATACACAATGGAATCATCGGGATGTTTTTTGAAAAGTCTATAATTATTCTCCTTCCGGCCAGAACCAATTTAAAAGACTTTTAATTTAAAAGTTCAAGGGATATTATAACAGAATACCTAATTCCATTATACAACTACTGTCCGGCTGGACAAATGCTCTTGCTCTAGAGAACAAGAGTCCTGCCAAAATCAGCTGACATAATCGAGATCTGGCAAGCAAACATCCTTTGTATAAATGATGGTTATGAGAATATGGCATGCAAAGCTATGGGAATCTCAGCCCTTGTATTGAGGATTCTCACTATCTTACTTTCAGCTACCTGTATTGCTGTATTTCTTACCGACACTTTCAAGAATGAAGATGGTTCCAAAAGTACATTCAAATCAGGTATTAGTTTTTAATATATTTTTATAATAAGTCATTGTTAGATGCGGATATTCATACTTTATAAAGAATTTTTACAATTTATAAAAGGCAGGTATCTGTACCTAAAATGAATTTTCTTTTAATCCATTACTTAATTATAACCTTTAATGATAAATGAAGATATGTTTAATCAACTGCCGTGATTGGAGCAAGCCTATTCGTTGTTGCAGTTGCCTTTCACTTTAAACTTACTGAGCACTGAAAAGACGTTGATTATTGGTCAATTCTTGCCAGAGTTTGACTTCTAGAATTCTTCTATTATCATTAGTTATTATTTACCAATATTTTAGACATTACGCATATCAATTTTTTTTTTTCATTTTTCTTTTTCATTCACGTTATTAGCTTCCTTCTGGCATCTGGCGTTGGTGCCGGTTTTGCAGTTACCTTTGAGTTCAAAAAAGTTGTCAATTTTTTTATTGAGAGCCTTATAGGAGCGGGTATTCCCCAGGCGGAAGAGGCGAGGTCTGCCATTGAGAAATTCTTTGACAAAGCTTATATCGCCAATGGTCTTCTGCTTGGAGCTTTTGCCTGCACGGCTGTTGTTTCTGTAGTTTCCTCCATCAATCGCCCCCAAAGTACCAGTTCAGGCATCTTTGGATGATAATATTTTTCTACCATTCTTCTGCCTCTTAGCTACTTTGAATTATAAGAAAATGAAATTTTTATATAACTCCATCTTGAAAATGAAATAATTAATGAAAAGTATTCATTATTCATTTTGATTTTCTTCTTCAGGTATTATTGTCCACAGCAATGTAATAATAATAATTCAATAAACCTTCCTGTACACTACAAGAAAAAACAATTATTTCTGAGATTATTTGTCCTCGGAAAAATTCTTTTCCGAGAGACTTATGCCGTATCGTATTAAGTTTTATGCAGAATTTCCGACGAGCCGTTCGAAGAAAATTCTATTATTGGAAATGGCATTAAATAAAATAGCATAAAGCAATTGATTAATACTCCAATTGTAAGTTGCCCTCAAAACGCAATATACGCCGTGGGAAGTATGTTTCTTTTCTTTCTTTTTTTTCTTTTAATTTTTTTTCACTAAGTGGCGGTTTAAATTTATTCAGTATTACTATTTCATATACTTTTTTTTTGAAGTATCTCTATTATAAATGTTACATAACCAACAAAATAGTGATAATGAAGAACACTCAAGGTAGCTTAGTTAATTTAAAAAATTCATAGATATCATATCCACCATTCAAAGCACAAAAAATATTAATTTTATATTATCTTTTATAGAAAAAGTATCTCACGATATATACACAGAATGATATGATCATATTTTGATTATGTTCAATCGTTCACTAAAATGGCTTCTTCTTTCTTTGAATCGCTTGCCTCAACCTCCATCTCCATTTTCATCATCATCTTCGTCTGTCAAAGTAATGTCCTATATGAAGGAAGAAATTTAAATCAATATTATTATCAAGTCAGGAACGGGTATGACCTTTAAAATCATCTTCGCCTATGTTATCGCCTATGTTATCATCTTTGTCTATCTTTAAGATTCTTGATTTCAATTGTTACAAGGAAAAAAGGAAAGCCACTAAATTGAAGAGTCAACCTACCATGCAGCGCTGTATCTCATACAGCGTTGGCATGCAACCAGTACAACCGGTTTTTAACCGGTTAATAAAATAAAAATTACATTTTTATTTGTTTTTAATGTGAAAAAAATTATTAAAAAATTTAAAAAAAAAAGAAAATAAAATTGTAATTAAATGAGGAAAAAACTTGTGATAATTTTAAATTTACAAATAGTACAAAAAAATATAAAAAACTATAAATATGTCACAAAATAGTTATATTTCTACTTATTTTGTCACATTCCAATATTTATAATACGTGTTTTAAATTATTTTTCAAATCCCTATTTTCTTGATGATTTATCAAAATTTTGGTACGTTATTCCAACTCATTTTCTCACTAGTTTTTGGTTATATATTTCTACTCATTTCAATAACTTCCAGCTTTTTAGGTGGATATTTCAAGTTTATTTTTATATCTCTACAATCTGTTACACTTTATCTAGCTTTTGGTAAATTGTTCCGATTTATTTTTCCACCACTTTTTAGTTCTATATTTCTACTATTTTTATTGAATTCGAGCTCGGTAC
>NW_006262339.1:15611422-15657972 GCF_000493195.1 Citrus x clementina | reverse complement strand
TAGTTTTTAGATCTCTACTTCCCATTGAAATTATTAAATTCTTAGTAAATTATTTCAACTTTTGGGTTAATTTCTTCAACTCTTGTTCCCACCACTTTTTAGTTCTATATTCATACTCTTTTGATTGAATTCCAACATTTTGTTTGGATATTTCGAGTTCAATTTCTAGATTCCTACTTTCCGTTAGAATTTATCAAAGTCTTGGTAAGTTGTTTCAACTCATTTTTCCACCAATTATTGGTTCTATATTTCCACTATTTTCATTAAATTCCAAATTTCTAGGTGATATTTCAATTTTATTTTTTATATCTCTATATCATGTTAGACTTTATCTAGTTATTACTAAGTTGTTCCAACTTATTCTTCTACCACTTTTTTGTTCAATATTCCTGCTCTTATTATTGAATTATAATATTTTGGATAAATATATTAAATTTACTTTTTAGATTCCTACTTCGCGTTAAAATTTATCAAATTCTTAGTAAGTTATTTCAATTATTGGGTAAACTTCTTCTACTCTTGTTCCCATCACTTTTTGGTTCTGTATTCCAACTCTTTTCATTGAATTCTAACATTTTGCTTGGATATTTCAGGTTCATTTTTTAGATCTCGACTTATTGTTAAACTTTATCATATTCTTGTTAAGTCCTTCAAACTTTTAGGTTATGCTATTCAACTCTTGTTTCCACCATTTTTTAGTTATATATTTCTACTCTTTTTATTTAGTTCTAATATTTTTCATAAATGTTTCTAGTTTATTTTTTGATCCCACTTATTGTTGGATTTATCAGATTCTTGGTAACTCTTTCCAAATTTTAGGTTAAGTTTTTCAACTCTTTTTTCCACCACTTTTTGGTTTTATGTTCCTACTCTTTTCATTGCATTCGAACATTTTATGTTATATTTCAAGTTCATTTTTTAGATCCTATTTATTGTTGAAATTTATCAAACTATCGGTATGTACTTATAATTTTTGAGTTAAGCTCTTCAATTGTTGTTCCCACTATATTTTGGTTTAATATTCCTACTCTTTTTATTGAATTCCAATATTTGGGTGAGTGTCTCAACTTTATTTTTTGGTTCTCTACTTTTCATTAGAATTTATTAAATTTTTGTCCAGACATTTCAACTTCTAAGTTGACTGTTTCCACTTTTTTTCCTACCATTTATTGGTTCTATATTCCTACTCTTTTAATTGAATTTCAATATTTTGTATAGACGTTTCAAGATTATTTTTTAAATTCCTACTTACTGTTCGACTTTTATCAGATTGTTGATAAGTTTTTTCAAATTTTAGATCAAGCTTTTCAACTCTTTTTTTCCACCACATTTTGGTTCTTTATTCCTACTTTTTTAATTAAATTTCAATATTTTATGTGGATGTTTCAAGTTTATTTTAAAGATCCTTATTCACTATTGGAATTTATCATATTATTGGTAGATATTTACAACTTTTGGGTTAAGCTCTTCAACTATTATTACCACCACTTTTTGGTTATATATTCATACATTTATTTACTAAATTCCAATATTTTGGGTTAATAATTCAAGTTCATTTTTAAGATCCCTACTTCTCATTGGATTTCAACAGATTCTTTATAAGTTGTTCTAACTATTGGGTTAACTTATTCAATTCTTTTTTCTACGGTACTATATTCCTACTTTTTTTTATTGAATTCCAACATTTGTGTAAATTGACACGACTCAAAAGTGTATTACTCTCAAGTATAAGAGTGTCTAGTTATAATATAACCTGGTGAGACCAGGGTCGAACCACATGGAGTTTTAAATCTAGAAAAAACTAAGAAAATTAATTGTGGGGGAAAGAAATTATTTGAAATCAATTTAAAAATAAGCTAAGGTTTAGGATCCACTCTCTGTATTCAAACTATAATTTTAATACTCTCTCATTTATATTTTGCCTCAATTTTACCAATTAATTATTATATCATTTAATTCTATGTGTGTGGATAAATATAGAATAAAGTATCTAATGTGCCACATTATATTAATGTGTCGACATTATGTCAAAATACCATAAAATTCAGTGAGATTTATAAATTAACATGATATAAAAATAATTAGAAAAGAATTAAATAAACTTAAAAATTCATTTGAGAAAATAATAATAATTAATAGTTTAAAACATTGAGCTTCATCCTTCACCTCAACTTAATAAAATTAGCTACTCATATTGAAAGAAAACACAACATTCTTTTTATTTGATAAACTTTTTGAAATATATTACAAAGAAAATTGATACAAACGGAAATAAGAAAAGAAAAGAAACAAAGAAAGAAAGAAAATCTTCAGTCTCGGCTTCAGCTCTCAAATTTTGCTCTCCAGCTTCTGGCTTGCATCCCCTTGCCTTTTATAGGCAAGGGAATTGTCTTCTTTTATTTTATTTTATTAATATTAATATTTTATTTTATTTTTATATTTTATATATATATATATATATATATTGATTTGTGTGATGGTCAGGAGGCGTGATGGCCTCCTGACCATCACCAACATGCTTTTGTTCTTTTTTATTTTTATTTATTTTATTTATTATTTATTATTACATCTCTTCAATTGTGTTCCAGTAGTTCTTCTTTGTTCCCGCTTTCAATTCCAATTCCACCTTTATTCCTGAAAAATATTTACAAGATAAAAATTAACAAATTACGAATTAATTTAACATAAAATATATTTGGGGAGTATTAAAATAATTTAGAAATAATGAACGCATTAATCGACACAATAAGTGAAAAACTAATAATTTTATCTTTATTAAATGTACACTTTTTAGTGTCAATCACACCCCCAACCAGCTTATTGCTAGACCCTAGCAATTTAACCGATAAAAATTTAGAGAAATTTCAAAACCAAATTGAAAATCTTTTTTTCTTTTTTTTTTGAAAAATTGTGTTTACTTCCTTCATCAGATTAATGACAATAATCAAATAAAAATGTAAGCATTGTCTTCAGCCTAAAGAAAATCACACCCGCACAAAACAGTTCGGTAAAATCATGTAAAATGATCAATCTCAGAGCTATATTAATCAAGCTACTTTTAAGAATAATACATCAAACACCAAAATCCCACGATTAAAAGTGACTCTCTCAAAAGAAGATATACCCCAAATTAATTTGTCACTCTAAAAAAATGGTAAATTTGAGAGAATAATAAAACAATATCACACGCTCTCACCATGATAAAAAATAATGCCCACAACTTAGAAATAAAATGATCTCAAGTCCAATGAATTACTAGCCAAATTTATTTTTATTTTTATGCATCACTACATCTTTTAGTCCATATTACCAACTTTTACTTCAGACTATAGTTCCCAAAAATCGAGAAGGACTTTTAGTAGGATGTAACGTAGGCTAGGGTTATGGCTAACAAAAAAGGTAATAGGGAAAACAAAAATATATGTTTGAAAAATAGGGGACTTTTTGGAAATTATAAGGTGCGTTTTTTTTGGATTTTTTTCTCCTTTTTTTATTTTTTATTTTTATTAATTGATATATACATATCATCTTTCTTTTTTTTTTTATAGCACCATTATTAGGAATACATAACCATCCCTATTTTTAAACATAATTGGGTGATGGAAAACATAAAAAATAAGGTGATACTCCTCATTGGAGTAGGGAAATAGGGAAATATGATGGGTTACCAAAGAAAAAAAAATTTTTTTTTTCAAAGGCTCAAGGGGTTAACTATGGATTCTTTATAATAGGGTTGGCTAGAAAGGCTCAAACGGATCAAAGATGGCCTTCTGTCATCTTTTAGGGTTCTATATAATCTTTCATATCCACTAGTTCAATAGACTTTTAGATGCGGCTGCACAAATTTTTTTTTTTTAAATATTGAGATCTTGTACAATAAATTGTGAAGCTGTATAGGCAAACAAGGTTACTCTCCAATGATAATAGGCTCAAAAACTCGCTTAGTCTTTTCATAACATGTACATTCCTCCAAATGGCTTAATCAATTTCACTCATTCAATTTCTCAATTTACGTTTCAACATGCAAAGGGAAAAACATAGTGCAATATAACTCAAGGCCAAAGATAATATGAATACCAAAATTTAAAAATCATCATGTTATCCAATGTTAAAAGATCACACCGAAAAAGAAAACTCTTTTTTTTTTGAAAAAAAACACAAAAATAAATTGGGACTGATTGCAGAAACTTAAGGGAGATGATTAAGAGAAAAAGAGAAAAAGACCGAAAATAAAAAGTTAGAAACATTTTTTTTTTGGAAGAAAACACAAAAATTAAGAAGATGCGTTTCTAGAGACACTACATTCTATATTCTGCCATCTTCAACTCAAATTTTTATCCAAAGTTCATCTTTACAACAAAAATTAGTAAAAACATCACTAGGACTGAGACATTCCACAATTATCAACTATTCCCTCCCCCCAACCTGAAGGAGATATTGTCCTCAATGTCTAAAGAAAGGAGTAGAGTTTAGAAGATATCACCTGGCCACTGCTGGAAATATTTACAGACGAAGAGTTAAATCTAATTTACACTTTTTATGAGAGTTACTGGCTCTGGTTTGTAAGTGTTCTGTAAATTTTAATGTACTCGCAAGCGCACGAATCTATTGTAGTATAGCCTAATGGTGACGAGTGTCGATCCCACGAGAAGGTGGATTTTAATTGTGTGTAGAATTAATTTTGTAAATGGGTGATTGGATTTGTGGTGGAAATGATTTGGAATATACTAAAACTTAAATTAAAATGGCGAGAATAAATTCTAAAATTGGAATTGAAATGACGAGAATAAATTGAAGAGAATTCTATTGAAATGACGTACTTGGGTATCTAGATCCGTATCAACATGTATCATGGGCTAAATATTCCTTATTAATGTCAATTAAATCATGAGGGGGAAATTCACACCTCATGAACCACGCTCTAATCAATATGGTACTAAGGGCTTATCGTGCCAAATAATAATAACCTTGTACTAGGGGGCCGGTGAAACCAAGGCGGTACTAGACAAGATTAGTATTATTTGTCGACGAGAAGTCAAAACATCTACAAAAATTAGAGGGGAAGAGAAAATAAATTTACCAAATAAAGCCCATGACACATGTTGAGACTTCACCTTCAACCCAAGCTTGAAAGAAAATTAGCCACTTATAATTGAACTAAGGGCAAAATGGAAATTTATTAAAATACGTAAAAAATACAAGATGGAGAAGGAATTATAGAAAATAGAGTCCAAAAATGGATTCAAAGCTATCAAATTAGGGGGGGAGGCCCCCTTTTATAGATACATGGAGTAAATCATATGCCATCGGATTAAAAACAGTTTGGACGCTCAGGATTGCGCCACGTCATCAGTCAACAGTACGCGGTTTGACCACGTGGATGAACAGTAACACGGTTTGACCTGGGTTGAATAGTAACACGGTTTGGTTGAAAATAATCCTATGTGATGCATGTACCGTACGCGAGATTTTTCGTCTACTGATATGCTGCCACGTCACCATAAATAGTACATAAGAATTTTAGTCCAACAGGATCGTGACACCTCATCAGTCAATGCCACATCATCGGTCAATGCCACATCATCGATCCGTCTATGTGAACAGTGTCGTGAACAGTATCGTAGATAGTACCATACACGTGAATAGTACCGTACATGTGAATAGTGCCATTTTTCCTTTTATGCTCCTCCTAAGGTTTTAGACCGTCCTGAGTTCAAAAGTGATGTCTGTTTTTCCGTCTGATCTCTCCTTTATTGTGAAATGACTATAATGCCCCTAAAATACATAAAATACTTAATTAAAATAAAACACATGTAATTAAATCATAAGAAGGTTAAATACATAAAAGTAAGGGTTGTTAGTAAGACTTGAAATGTAAAATGACGGTTTTCTCCTTTATAAATATGCATTTTCTAACACTCAACAGTAAGTTTGCAAAAGATCAAGTAACTCATTAGTAGTAGGAGCACAAATAAAGAGTTTTTTCGCTGAGGATGGAATGAAGTAATTTTTTATTGCATGATTAAGAAATGTTATCAAGTTATCATAAAAGTTATTAACATTTAACAAACTGATAGGTTTTTTATGGATATTCAAATGGGCCCAAGAAGCAAATGTAATTAGCGCCTCCAAAGTTGCAAGGTCTCCTGGCAAGAAAATAAAAGCGTCAGCATGATTTAACATTTCAGATATTATTTCTTGCATACATGAGACAACTAACTCTTCTCCAGTTGGTGAGTTTGGTAGACATCCTAAAGGTTTTAAGGCTTTTGGAATGATGCCTAACACTTGGCTTCCTCGAACGAAAGCAAACTCAGAGACAAGTTTTGATAACCTTCGGTCACCTCCTCCATATACAAGATGTAGTTTCCTCTCTGCTATAGCGCGACCAAGATCTACAGCTGCCTGAACGAACTCCTTATACTTTCCATAACGAAATCCAGAAAGCACACAAATGTTTTTAAATTGACTGCTTGAAATTGCTGCCATTAGAACAATTCTAAAAAGAAACAATTTGTGAGTGCTTGAAAAGAAGTTCCTATTTAAGGATCTTGGTGACGGACATAATGATGTACATCTGTAAATGTGATGGTGTGTTTGTCAAATGACGCATGAAGCTTTTAGCTTAATAATTCAAATGCAAACAATGAAAAGAAAAAGCAAACAATGATTAGATAAAATAAAGAAAAAAAACAATAATAATAATAATGCAAAAGATAAAAGAACAGTAAAATAAAAGAATATTTACTAGTAGTTGTGATTGTGGCTCACATCTTCCTGTGGTTTTACGTCTAGTAACGGCTTGAACGCCCTCTATGGGTCGAGGATAGGGTTCCCATCCAGTTTTCTTATAAACTGGCAAACAGGGTCTTTTAGAGTCAGATTCCCAAGACTAAACTGTGCACTTTCCTTTTGGAACAGCTTCCACAAATTTTGAATTTCACGTTAAACATATCCACTCGGATGCGTCTCAAGAGATCGTAAGATATCATCCAACGATTCTTTACTCATGCCATCCTTAACGAATTTGATTTTATCTTCACGATTTACAGAAACCATTCCTAAAGCTTTACAACATGGATTTTTACAAGCAAGTCTTACACAGTGAGAAAATTCAGAGCCAAGTCGCTTAGCTCTTCTTTTCTTAGCAAATATACTTTTACCAAAACCAGGCATGTAGGAAATGAATGGATCAGAAAACTCACCTGCCAATCGGACCTTTGCTTCGATTAATCAGCGAATGTTAGCAGGAATCCCATTGATCATTAACAAATGCAGTCGTTCACAACGAACTTTGCAAATCTTTTTAAGAGCATTTTGAGGGAGAGAAGGAAAATGTTGATGCAAATTTTGTTGTATTTCTTCCATACTTGACATTGGGGTTTCAGTTATTGTGGAAAACTAAGAATACCGACTTAAAAAGTCACGGAGTACCGTTATCCGCCATTTATACGGGAGAGTGAATCAAAGCAAAACAAATCAAATCTGCAAAACCATATAAAAATGCAGCCAATTGCTATGCTTTTATGTCTCTTTAACTTGATTAGATTTCTTTTTCTTGAACTTAGTTTTGTTTATTCTTACTTTTGATCTTTCGATATGTTACACCAAAAGTATACTTTTTTATCTTAAAAATAAATTATTTGGGGTCCAACTATGTTACCACTGTGGTAACATACCACATTCTTTTGTCTTTTCCTAATCCACCGTGAGATTTAACTCAAAACAAGTGTATGACTAAGATGTTTCTACTGGGTTATTAACATTATACTCCCCAATGTTTGCTACAAAATTATAAAAGGAACAAAGCTTAAAATATTGACACGTAAGTCCAAAATTTACAATTTATTATTTAATAATATTAAAACATTTTAATTATATTTAAAATATAATTAAATAATATATTACTTAATTATATTATAACAATTAATAAGTAAAAATTGATTATTATTTAATAGGAGAATAATAATAAATACTTAAATATTATATAAAAATAAAATTGTAACATAATATTACATTATTTAATTATATTATATTAATTAAAATATAAAAATGATTATTATTTAACAATTTAATATAACTAATAATAAGTACTTAAATAATATATAAAAATAAAAATATAATATAATATTATGTTATTTAATTATATTACAATATTAGTATATAAAAATTAATTATTTTTTAAATATTTAATAAAAAATATTAATTATTAATTCACACACCCATCATAAAAGTTTTAAAAAGAAAATTTATTCCATACACTTACCTAAGTCAAATATATCCTTAATAAAAATAATTTTTTATTTGTACTAAATAAATTAATTAAAATGATAAAAAAAACTGATTGGATTCTTTACGTGCCCACTAGTTTCAGTTCCACATCTCTAGCAACTAGCAACTAAATTCTATCACTAACTCAAAATTATCAAGCATGAGATGTGAAAAACGTTATCAAATAAGCATGGAGCATAAAGTGGCTTTTCCTCTAAATTCTTATTAAGAGCTTCTAAATTTTTTGATACCTTTTTATTAAATATTAAAAAAATATTAATTGGTAAATTAATATATTTTTATTGTATATTGAAATTATTTACTGTATATTGAATAAGTATTATAAAAAAATATTAACTACAAATTAAGAACAAAAGATCAAATTCATATTTTATGAGTTAATACATGGTTTTATTATATATTATATTAATCAATAAATAAGAAAGACTATTAATTTAAATATATTAATTCATATATAAGAATAAATCAATTTATCGGTGAAATTAATTAGGTCATTTGACACAATATATTGTATTGCATTAACTGCATTGTATTACGGTGTGTGTCATTAAGATATATTAAATTGTAATACAATCTCATATTTGGTACAATATGAACTGTAGTATATGTAATAATATTTTATATCATTATTTAGATTACTACTAATTTTAAATTAATATTATCCAATTTATTAATATTTTTTATTAAATATTTAAAAAATAATTAATTTTTATATACTAATATTGTAATATAATTAAATAACATAATATTATATTATATTTTTATTTTTATATATTATTTAAGTACTTATTATTAGTTATATTAAATTGTTAAATAATAATCATTTTTATATTTTAATTAATATAATATAATTAAATAATGTAATATTATGTTACAATTTTATTTTTATATAATATTTAAGTATTTATTATTATTCTCCTATTAAATAATAATCAATTTTTACTTATTAATTGTTATAATATAATTAAGTAATATATTATTTAATTATATTTTAAATATAATTAAAATGTTTTAATATTATTGAATAATAAATTGTAAATTTTGGACTTACGTGTCAATATTTTAAGCTTTGATCCTTTTGTAATTTTGTAGCAAACATTGGGGAGTATAATGTTAATAACCCAGTAGAAACATCTTAGCCATACACTTGTTTTGAGTTAAATCTAACGGTAGATTAGGAAAAGACAAAAGAATGTGGTATGTTACCACAGTGGTAACATAGTTGGACCCAATTATTTGAAGTCAAATTTTCAATAACAAAATTAATTCTTCAATTTATCCTGACTTGACTAAAATCATTTTTAAAAGTTTTTAACAATTCATTTGGTACTACGAGAATATAACAATCTAACAACCTTTAATAGTATGAATTTGGCATGACTAATTCATTTCTAAAAAGGGTAATTTTTGGATACCTCCCTGAGGTTTGGCCTTGCTACACTTATATAGAATGTATGCATATAGCATCCCTGGACGTGTATAAGCATTAGGGAACTGTTTGGTTTCTCTATGAAGTTATAATAATATCCTTCATTAATTGAGAATAGAACAAATCAACTTGCAATAAAAAGAAATGCTCTCTGACGTGTATAAGCATTTTTTTTTATGTATAATGCCTCGAATTAGTCAATAGTAACAGCAATAAATTCCTCTATGAGTTTAAAATTCAAGATTCTAATAAGATAAGAAAGCAATCAAGAAAGCAAACAAAATGGAAAAGAAATTAAATTTAAAATCAATAATAACTTTATGAAATTAGAATACATAATACACACCACAAACTGATCGAGCTCTTTGTCATCAGTAACCAAGCCTTGACTGGCACCTAAAGCGGAGTACTTAGAGACAACTTGTTGCGATTGAGCAAGCTGAACGTCAATCCTCGGTAGCTGATCCACCGGTGTGGCGATCCTCAAGCAAGCCACCTGTGCCGAGAAGAGCTGCTTGTATAGCGGATGCGACAGTATCTCCGCCTAATACTCGCATTCTGCCAGTTCACAACTCCGTCGGCGCCACTCTCAACCACCATTCCTTCGCTCTTGTTATTAGTGTTTGCATTGTTCATGTTCTCGCTATTGGTGTCGGCGGATTCGACAGCCGTGATGATGGAGTCCATCGTAGGCGTGACGTCGACAAAATCATTGTGGTTCAAGTGGAGGAGAGAGGAGGATGTGCGTGAGAGCCATTGGTTTGTTTCAATTATTTTTTTAAGATTTAAAAATTAAAACTTTTGCAATTATAAAATTATCCCCATTTACCAAACGCTTATACATGTCTAGAGGTGCTATATGTCAATATATGCATACATTCTATCTAAGTGTAGTAAGGCCAAACCTCAGGGGAAGTATTCAAAAATTACCCTTTCTAAAAAACAAAAAAAAATTGGCTGGTACTCTTGATTAGTTGCCATTCCTTTGCAAATAAAATAATAAATGCCCTATTATTTTATGCGATGCACTAAAAATTTAACTAAACTAAAATTTCCATTTATTTAAATAGATGTAATAAAACAATTAGAATTTTTTACAAGCTTGTGACCAAATAACTTCAAAAAATTAAATCAATTTACAGCTTGCACAAACTAGACTTCAGCTGCTGCTTATTTTGGATTTCAAGGGTCTACACAAAAAAAAGAGAAAAAAAAAAACAAATGGCATTAGAAAACACAATGCAACCACAAAATAGACAACAATATTCAGAATTTCAAATACGCGATCCAAATTCTTAGGCAGCATCGAATATATTTTGTTTTCAACAGAAAAATTAAGACTTTAATCTAAAATAAACACAAAAACATATTTTAATTTAACATATATTTTTTAAGGAATTTATTAACAAAAATATTCAAAATATAAAAATTACTCTCGACTTGCATAATTGTTCGATGCAACCTTTATGTCTACTTTCATTTAATGACAAAGTAATCTTTGGAATAAAGAGAGATAAAAATACATCCAGAATTACAAGATCAAAATTTTATGGACTATTGATTCATTCTTAAATGAACAATATATACCATGATATAGCATCTAATATGAAAACATACAAATGACTCATCCTAGCAATTAATCTCATACAAAATGACTCCTTTTTGGGGGAGGGGGAGAGGGAAAGTCAACCAATGTCAAGGTCAAAACCCTCAAACTATGTTCCAATCCCCTTTTGTAGTATTTTCAATACGCAAAACCACCAATCCTCTCTTTAATAATTGAAACTGTAAAGTATATTACTAAAATTCAATTTTAATTAACTAAAAAAAATCTTCTCTTGAAAACGAATTTACAAAGAGCTTCAAACTAAGTACCTTTTTATTCCTTAAGGAAAAACAAAAAACAAATATGAAGCCAAAGTACTTTGATCCCAAAGAAATTGAATTAGCTCATCAAGAAATTGAATTTTACAATATAACCAATGCCTTCAATGAAAAAAAAATCAGATTCAAAGTACTTGGATCCAAAAGAAGAGATATAATATTGCCCTTTACACCTTAGTTTGCCTGATTCAATTAATGATTAATTAGTAATTAAGAAAATTAATCACACATATAATATAAACATTCATCTCGAACCACTGAAAAAAAAAAAAAATCAGCTTATCCAATAAGATTGTTTAGCATAATACATATATCTCATACAAGGCAAGCCTATCTTATTTTCTAAATTCCATTTACCCACAAATTCATTTTAACTAGTGAAACTAAACAATATGGCATGTAGATTATCATATCATAAGTAAAATTGACAGGTAAATAGACTATGGGGAAATAACAAAAAAATCAAATAACAGGTAAATGTTTCTTTATTTTAAAATAGCAACTCAATCATATTACATGTTACAACTATAATCCAAGGAATTAAGACAAGCAACAAAATCCAATAAACAATAAAGCAAATAAAATTAAATCCAACAATCAAATAACTATAATTTCAACTGAAACATTAAAAACTATGCAAGTTTAAGATCATTAAAATGTCTCCTATAACTAAAAGAAAAATGCTAATCAATTACATTGGCAAAAATTCTCAATTAAATTGAATCTTCTTTACACATGCTGAAACACTAGTAGAAGTTCCCACTAGTAGTATCACTGAAATATAATTGAACCTTTAGACATACAGATTAGTTAAAAAAATAAAATAAAATAGGAGTAGATTACTTCACAATTCTTAAGATATTGTAATACCACAAAGATAACAAATTAAAATAACAAGAGTTCAATCTCTAATTTTCTACCATTTCCATTCCTGTTATGAATTATTGTTTCATATCATATTTTTATTTACTCCTGTGATTAAAGAAAACTATAACGAGCATATCAAAATCCTCCAAATGAAAAATTAAAAATAGAAACTCAAGAAAAAAATGGAAAAAGAATGAAAAATTGGAGAGGTTGCAACAAGTGACTGATAAGGGACAACATTCATATTAGGAAGCAAACAAAATGTTCATGCATAACAATTTAAGAAATATTAAAGAGCCAAAAACCAAGGTCATCACAGCTAATCCAAATAATCAAAACCATCTCTCAATCCATAAACAATGACACGAGATTACATAAAATTTCAGGAAAAAAGAAAAGTGCCACCAGATCAAGCACTGGAGAGTGGAGATTGAAATAGAAATTGAAAAGCAGAGACGCCAAATTAATTTGGCATCACTTCCAATTTATCCATCACCATGTAAGTCATCACCCATTAGCGGCAACTTTTATCATAAACATAACACTAAAAACAACACCTTTTTTTTTATTTACATATTAGATTTTATAAATAGTGCATAACAATACAGAGCATACTATAAATATATAGTATCCAAAGCAGTTCAAATTAAATGTTAAATGACAGAGCCTGAAAAAAGAGAAAACTTACAATTCTAAAATCTTAAGCTCCAGCGTTACCAAGGAGAACACTTGCCAAAAGATTCTTGCATTGCATCGATGCCTTCAGTAGCTTTAAACCACAACCAGTAACCACCATTCAAAAATTAGGAAAAAAAAAGATCCAGATTATTAAACATATGATCCCAAAGAATTAAATCACTAAGAAAATAACTTAAAAATATTACCTCATCAAGGCCAAAATTGAAAACTTTCTCCTAAAGGTTACCCAGATCCATATCAAACTTTTCATACCAAGTGACACCAGAGGTCACATATTTTTTTTAAAAAAATGTCCACAGATTGTGGATATTGAAATAGAAGTTGAAGAGTGGAGACATGAAAAATCAGTGTAGAGTGGAGATTATAGAACGTTAAGCACTGATTAAAGAAAAAAAAAATGGCAGCGAGAGTTGAGAACAGAGAAAGAGAAACAAGAAAATGAAGAATTTTGGTTAGAGCAGCTAGGGTTTCTCATGAAGTAAAATATGAAGTATATATACTTTTAATAAAAAATTAAAAATTTTCAATTTTATAGGTTAAAAATAAAGTATTGTTAAATATTCCATTTAGCGGGAGTTTTGCCCGCCTAAATGAAAAATTGTTCATTTCATTTTAATTTACTTATGTTAGTAAATTAATTTGATATAATTATACTTATTTTTATAATTTGTATTCTAAATGCTACTTATTTTTTTTATTGTTATATTTCAGTGACACTTGATTTATTACTAAGAAAATTGTAATTGTGTCATGCTTAAAATATATAATGGTAAATATAATAAACACAACATTATTTAGTTGTATTCAAATTATAGTTTTTCTTGTGGGTGCCACCTGATTAAGGGTTGGAACTCTGCTCACAGAGATGAGGAGGAAATTGGTTGTTACTATACTAAGGAATAAGAAATAATTATTATCTATGTTACATAGTAATTACATTATGAATTTAGGTCATTACAATCATGGGGTATAATTATCTAAAAACATGTATATATAATCATTTATAAAAATATGGCGTATGACCCGAGTTAAATCACGTGGAAGGTTATTGTTAACAATTATATTTGGGCTCCCACATGCCCCACCTTTAAAATGATATTAATAGCTACCTTATTAAAATAATGTCATATATGTAGACCATATACTATACCAATTCTAATAATAAATGTCTAATACTAATAATAAATAATTAAATATCATAGTTGAGTTCATCTTCATCAATTTAATATTTACTAACAAAGTACCAATGATGGTTACTAACAATATAAAAAAAAAGTAATGATGGTTACTAACAATATAAAAAAAAGTTTAATATTATAAATCATTAATTACAATATTACTAAAAGCAATAGATAAAAAATTAATATTACATTTAACATATAGAAGTGTCTATTATAAGTATTTAATAAAATGTTGTAACTTGAAAATAGTGAATAAATGTAATCATCAAAATGATGTAGCATAAAAATTTAATTAATTAATTAATTTCACATAAGTTTGTAGGAATTAATTTGCTATATGTTTTGTAAGATTGATTTTTTCCAAATATTTGAAAATAAATCTTATTAATTATGGGTCTAGATATTCAGATTGCATTGCTTTATAAAAAAAATGAATAAAATAATATTGGTATTTTTATGCAAAATATCATTAAATTTATAATGTAATACAAAAATATTTAATAATTTATAATTATATTATTTATTTAATTATATTATTTTATTTTCAGGGGAAAAAATAGAAATCTTATTTTTTAAATGAATTTTAATGTAAAGTTGAGGGGGTATTCGGTAGTTTCATAATTTAAATTGATTATTTTGTCATTTACTTAAAATGAGGGTAGCTATATGATATTTACCATTAATATTTTCCACTATAACCCATGAAAACAAGGGGCAACCGGTGGCCGGTTATAAAATCAATTAAAAAAATAATAAAAAGCGGCTGCACGAGATACAACCTCGTACTACAAGCGAACCCTTGAATTAAACTCAATTTCTTCTTTAGTCTCCACGTGATGGCCATAACTTCTTTGTCTGCATGTGCATGGATGAATTAATTTATTGACTTTGGTTTTCTTGGCTTCCAAAAATCTTCAATTATTTCTCTTAAACTCCAATTAATTTTTTATTTTAGCTCAATCAATGTAAATATTCCCCCAAATATGCATTTTCAACCCAACCAAATTCCAACTTTCTCTTTTTGAATTTTTCACCTATATTAAAAAACAAAATTAAGAATAATTAAACATTTGAAAAAAGCAATTATTATCAACTAAGTAAGGTGAATTATAATTTAAACTAAAGGTGAAAAATTTAAATTAAATCAAAATAAAATACTAAATTAAAAACTAACAAAAATAACAAAAATATTTAAGACCAAAACAAGAAAAAAGATGGAGAAATTAATAGTAAAATCTAGAGAAAATATACACTTATCAGATTTAGTATTGGTGGTCGTGTGATTGATTCATTTCGGTGCTCACTATGTACAAAGAGGGTGGAGGCACTAATTTACACACAAAATTGATTACATTTAACTCTGATAAACCTTGACGAAGGAATAGAGATTCAACATATTCAGAGAGGTAGATGTGACAACTTAACTTTAATTCTTTTTATTGATTATTATTTGACTTCGTATTGTTATCTATTTTTTCAATTGACATTTTTTTTGTCTTATACATACAAAGATTTTGGGAGCTGACAAGAATATATTTGATAAAGTTTGATAGCATTTGATGGGATAGTAAGGGTAAATATTCATTAAATATTTTTATTAAATAAATTTTTTTTATTGTTCAGATTAAAATAGGAAATATAAATTGGAGATGAACATTTTGACAGATCATCCAAGCTCTCAAGTTTTAACTTTTGAATAAATTTAAATTCATAGTTTTAGCTAATTTTCATGTATTGATCTAAACAAATGAGATTTTTTTCTTTTCGGTATGTTATATTTTAAAATTCATTTAAATTTTATCTAGTTTTGAATTTGTTCGGTAGGAAATTATTTTATATTAGATTTTTTTATTTAATTAGTTCATGGATTGGATAGAAATAAAAATTTTAATCCACAAAATGGATCAAATCTAATATAAAAATAGTATAAAAATTTGCATCCCCTCCATAGATGTATAGATTAGATTTGGATTGAATTTCATTAATATGTGGATTGGATTGGATAGAAAATCTATAATATGCAAAATCATGGATCGGATATGAATTGATATACAATCTACAAAATCTAATCCGTGAGCACCCTATCATCTTCTATAAATAGAGGGTCATCTCTAAAGAAAGGAGTCTTTCGCTATTGTGAGGATAGTGTCCACTACAAGGGTAAAACTCATCTTCTCCCAATTTCTTCTTCCTCCTCTTTCTTCTTTCTTGGCGTTAGCCAAACACTAACTTGGACATCAAAGTGTCTTTTGCAGGTACCCATGTCGGCTCCAAAATCAATCAACACTGCCAGGTTCTCTACAACTACAAATTCGTGTGAAAGTAAAAAATTTTAACTCCTTCATTAGCACCATCTATAGGGATCTTGCAAGTTAGAAACACTTTGATGCACCTCAAGGTTTGATATGTCCATATGCACCTCGCCTTGGTTGGGACTAGGGATGGCAAAATCCGGGACCGGGTCCGGGTTTAGCCTTCCCGGTTCCGGACCCGAACGTCATTTTCTTTCTCCCAGACCCGGATTAAAACCCGATTTTTTCCATCCGGGTCCGGGTTCGGGTTCAACCCGGAAAAATCCGGGTTCCCGGATTCCGGGTTTTGAACCCGGATCAATAATGAAATTTCAAATTTCACTTTCATTATCAGTGATAGAACCAAAACACAACTAATGTAACTAAAGGAAATATTAATAGAAACAAAAAGATGAGGTCAAAACTGGACAAACAGCCCCTGCAACATAGCTTAGAGGATTGGAGAATGTCCCCAAGCTTTTCTCTACCACATGAAGTTTCTAAACCTATATAATTGTCTACCACCAACATCATCAAGATAACCATACAATCCATACTTTGCACGATGACCAACAAGCTTTAAACTAACTCCTAAACATTGACAGAAGTAATCACTCTTCAGAAATCACAATATCTCAAATTCTCAATGTTTCAAAGGCCATCCCAGCACTTAATAATTAAGACTTAAACAACAAATCACAATTATGGCATAATAGTCTAGTGCTCACAAATCACAATTAATCAACTCTCTGCAAACTCTACAATTCAAACAGCTAGTTTGCAAACTCTACAATTCAAATGGCTGTTTCAAGTAATAAAACAGCCACAAATATAAATCCATAACACAATTACACAAGTCTACAATTCAAAGTTCAAATTAAAAACCACAAATCCAAAGTTTAAACTTTTCTCCATCATTTTCTATTCTTCTTCACTTGACTCATTGTTGTTCACAACTCACTCATCAAACTTTCATCAATAAGCTGTTCTGCAGAAAGTATTGCTTCTCTGGAATTCCATCTAAAAAACATGAATAAATCATAAAAATAAGAAACAAAATAGTTAGTTAGTAGTAAATTGATACTATAACAAATTAATTTATTTTATGTAATAAATAAATTTTCCATACCTTTGTTCATTTTCCATTACGAATTTAACACCCTACAAGAATTATGTCAAAACAAATTAAACTAACCAATCATTCCTCCAATTTCTTCCATTTTATATTTATTTTTTTTACTGTAAGTCTGTAAAAATGTTCTAAGTTCTAACATTTCAAAAATACATTTTCGAATCTATTAACAGCAACAAATCCATTAATAACAACAATTTATTTTTAACTGTAACAGCTTTCTAACATTTGAAATATACAATTTCGAATCTATTAACAGCAACAAATCCATTAACAACAACAATTTATTTTTAACTGTAACAGCTTTCTAACATTTGAAATATACAATTTCGAATTTATTAACACCAACAATCAACAACATTTCAAGCATAAATTATTGGTGTTCACGGCAGTATAAGTGTATAACACAACACAAATCAATATCACAAATCACATAGCACAAATCACATAAATCAGTGGTGTTCACAACAGTATAACACAACACAAATCAATATCATAAATCACATAGCACAAATCACATAAAACAGAGTATAACAGCTACTCACGCCGGTGAATCAAACGAATTGAGTAACTGCACTGCTGCAAGCATGCGACGGTGGTGATTCTGGTGAACCAAACGAGCTGCGACGAACCGTGAACCCAACCTTGCGACGACAGCGAACCGACCTTGCGACGGTGGCGAACCCAGCCGAGAGTTGTTTGACTTGCTTGCGGGACAGCGGAAGGCGGAAGGCGGAAGGCGGCAGCGGCGGCACAGCTAGGGTTTGTCTTGTTTGTGTAAATCGCGATTTGTGTGTTTAACGCCTTTGACTTGTGAAATAGAATTAGGTTTTTTTTTAATGTTTGTATTTATATTTACTAATAAATATAATTAAAAATAATATAAAAAATGAATCCGGGTCCGGGTTCCGGATACACGGGTTACCCCAAACCCGGACCCGGACCCGGACCCGGATTCATCCGGGTTATTAAAACCCATTCCGGATCCTGCTTTTTTTACTCTCCGATACGGGTTCAACCCAGCCCGGATTATCCGGGTCCGGGCCGGGTCCGGGTTATTTTGCCATCCCTAGTTGGGACTTGGCGTCAACTTGCCCTACTTATCATTACTTGTAATGTAAGGACTTTATGGGCTAATGCCCAGTACAATAACACTTTGATGCATGTATAAACACTTTGATAGGTTTTCAAAGATGGCACATTTCATTCCATGTCACAAAACTGATGATGCAACAAACATAGCTAATTTATTTTTCAAGGAAATAGTCAGATTGCATGGTGTACCAAGGAGCATAGTTTCAGATCGAGATGCTAAGTTCTTGAGCCACTTTTGGAAAACTTTGTAGGGTAAGTTGGGTACTAAACTTTTATTTTCTACTATTTGTCATCCACAAACTGATGGACAAACTGAGGTTGTAAATAGAACTCTGTCTACTTTGTTGCGTGTCATTATTCAAAAGAACTTGAAAACTTGGGAAGAATGTTTGCCACATGTTGAATTTGTTTACAATAGAACTGTCTACTCAACTACTAAATTTTCACCATTTGAGATTGTATATGGTTTTAATCCATTAACTCCTTTGGATTTCTTACCGTTACCTATTGATGAGCGTGCTAGTATGGATGGTAAAAAGAAAGCTGAATTTGTCAAGCAATTGCATGAGAGAACGCGACAACACATAGGAAAGAGAACTGAACAATATGCTACTCAAGCCAACAAAGGACGTAAGCAAGTGGTTTTTCAGCCTAGAGATTGGGTGTGGGTGCATATGAGAAAGGAGAGGTTCCCACAAAGGCATTCCAAGTTGCTTCCAAGGGGAGATGGTTCATTTCAAGTGGTTGCACGGATCAATGATAATGCCTACAAATTGGATCTTCCTGGTGAGTATAATGTAAGTGTTACTTTTAATGTTTCTGATTTTTCTCCTTTCGATGTAGGTGAAGATTCGAGGACGAATCCTTTTGAAGAGAGGGGAATGATGAGAACCATCAAGGAAATACCATTAAAGCTTCAAGTGATCCTTTGCACATTCATGGAGGCCCAATTACAAGAGCTAGAGCCAAAAAGATGCAAGCTGCATTAAATGGATTAATTGAGAAAATATGGATTGAAAATACAATTCAAGATGCAAGACATCATGAATTGGGCTTGGAGAGAAAACAAGGCATTGTGGGCATTATTCAAGCTATTGGGCAACCAAATACACAATTTGGATCAAATGCAGAAAGGGCAAATTCAAAATAAATCTGGTATTGATTGAGCCATAATTAATGTACAAGCTATATACCGTTGGAAAGATAATTAAGTTAAATTTCCAATGCATTTTACAGAGCTGGATTTGGTGGTCTCTAGAAGGAGTTATGATCAATTTATTATAGCTTCTTCAGGCTTGGGAATTCAAATGATTCCTTTGATTATTCAACTTCATTTATTTGTTTTGTGTCAAGTTTATCAATGTGTTAAGTAAGTCTACTATTGATGATGGTGGGCTAGCATTATGTTTGTCAATGCTAACATTAATAATGGTGGGTTGGTGAAGGCTTTTAAAGCACCTTTTGACAAACTATACTTGGAGGGTTGTTCCAATGTTTCCATTTGTATTTTTAGGATCTTGGGTTTCTTTTAGCCTATTTAAACTCAGCAACCTTGCTATGTATGACAATTAAGAGATTAATGTTATTTGAATTTGAAAGATTATTCTTTTTTTGGTTCTTTTGAGAACTAGTGAACTTATCAAGAATTTGCATTCTTGTGGCGTTCCAAATTTAGACTTATCACTCACCTTCTCATCTATTTCTTGAGTGTGGCATCAATATCATTCTCTATACCTTTGGTTCATGCTTTTCTTAAGCATTGGGTCAAGGTTTTGTTTATCATAAATTTGTTTAGAACTTTCTTGAGAAGTTGAAACTACAATTTAAGTGTGAGTTTCAAAGTTTCATTCTGGGATTTCGTATCAAAACTTCTCTTAAATCATCACTTATGTCATTGCTTATGTCATCATTACTTAGAATTAAATATTTTATATTATTGCTATTATCATTATTATTTTAATACTAAGGGGGCTTGTTAGCTTAAAATAAATTCTATTATATTTAAGTGAGAAAATTGTACATCACAATACATATTTCGTATGTGCTTGTTTCTCTAACCTTATAACTTGGGCATAGTTTCCTTAGACAGTGGATTTTGGAATTAGCATTTTTAATTCCTCCTCTTCTGATTTTTATAAGTTCTTGAGAAATTTTTTTGTTTGGGTGTTATTTCCCCCGAATAATTCATTTTACCTAGAAGAGTAGAAACATGGCCTAATGTGGTGCTTTTGAGACATGGTACCTATGCTACTCCCTTCGTGAGTGTATTTTCTTTAGAAAGTACTTCAATTGGAATAGGAAGTTCTGACTTTTGTTTGACTGGCCATGTGGCCTTTTCAAAAGAAGTAACTATGCCTTGAGCATTTGAATATATTTTAGGAGAAATGTTATCAATGAACTTTTCTCTTAGTTGACTTGTGAAAAAATAGACTATTTCATTTGAACATAAGCTCTAAAATGAAATGTTAGTTGTTTGAATTCTTCCTCCAATTTGAGTCCTAGGAGGAAATAATAGTCATTTTTTGAACTTTTTCCTTGAACTAAAGTTCTAGGAGGAAACGGTAGTAATTTTTTTCTTACTTGTATAGGGTTGGCCATTCCGTAATTTGGCTTTCTCTTATTGGCTTTGACTTTTGCTTTCCTTGTTTAGCTTTTTCCTTGTTTTTCCTTAGCTTTTGTTTGCCTCTGGTTCCCTTAGCCTTTGTATACCTTTTTGAGCATTAAACTTTTCTTGGCTTGGCTTGCTCATGTGGCCTCAACTTTTGTTTGCCTCAGTTTTCCCTTAGTCTTTATTTTTCCTTAGCCATTGTTTGTCTTGTTGGGCATTGGCTTTTTCTTGGCTTGGCGTGCTTTTCTTGCCTTGGTTTTTCCTTAACCTTTTTTTACCTTTCTGGGCATTGGCCTCTTCTTGGCTTGGTTTGCTATTGTGGCCTTAGCTTTTGTTTGGCTCGGTTTTCCCCTAGCCTTTATTTTTCCTTAGCCTTTGTTTGTCCTATTGAGATTGGCCTTTTCTTGGCTTGGCATGCTTCTGTGGCCTTGGCTTTTGTTTACTTCGGTTTTCCTTTAGCCTTTGTTTGCCTTATTGAGCATTGGTTTTTTATTGGCTTTCCTTCAATTCCCTTAAAGTTTTGGATGGTTGTTACCTTGAAGATCACGGGGTAGGCCAATTGAAATAGCTTTTGATCATAAATGTCTCTTATTCTAAATTTCCCTTTTAGTTCTGGAGGTAGGTTTTGCTTTCTCTAGGCGAATCCATTCTTAAAATTAGATATTGTGAACATTTGAAAACTTGTCCAGATTTGCTTTTATACTTGCGCTATTCTGATTATGATGAACTTGTGAAATTTTTCTTTGTAAAATAAGGGTTGTTACAACCTTGGATATTATCATCTGGTAATATTCCTTGTGGAAGTTTTCCTTGCAAAATGTGGGTAGCCATAAGCTTTCGATATAATAAATATTTAATGGGTTATTTCTTTCTCTTCAAACTAGTAACAATTAACCTATTGTTACTAATGTTTAAAGGTAACAATTAGGAAACATCTTTTCTTTGTTGGCGTAGGGAAAAGTGATATATTCATGAAGAATATTACTAGGAAACTTTTCTTCCTTGTTGCCTAGGGAATTTGTTTTTTTGTTGGCCTATAGAAACTTTTTCTTTTGTTGGAATAGGGAAAAGTAAGATATTCCAGAGGAATATTATCAAAGAGCTTTTTGAAAAATTTCGAAAGGAATGATTGTAGAGGAATATTTTCAAGGAATTTATCCTTCCTGTTGGTGGCCTAGGAAGTGTTTCCTCCTTATTGACGTTAAAAAAAATGAATTACTCTGAAAGAACTTTTTCCTTTTTGTTGGTCTAGGGAATTTTTTCATCCTTCTTGGCATACGAAAAAGTCACCTATTTTGGACGACAAAACATTTTCTCCTAGGTTGGCTTAGGGAAGTCTTTCTCGTCTTTAGCTTAGGAAGAAGTAATCTATTCTCCAAAGGAATATTTTTTATAGAACTTTTTCTCCTTATTAGTGCAAGAAAAGTAAACAATTCTAGAAGAATATTATTAAGGAATTTTTCTTCCTTGTTGGCATAAGGAAGTTTTTCCGCTTTATTGCCACAAAAAAGTGAACTATTCTGAAGTAACTTTTCCTTCTTGTTGGCCTAGGGAAGTAACTACCTTGTCGGCATATTATGAGGAAAATTTTTCTTCTTCTTGTTAGCCTATGAAAGTCTTTCCTCATTAGCTAAAGAAAAGTGAACTATTCTCCAAATGAATATTGTTATGGAAATTTTCCTCCTTGCTAGTGTAAAGACAAAGTAAATTATTCGGAAAGAATATTATTAAGGACCTTGTCCTCTTTGTTGACCTAAGGAAGTTTTTCCTCTTTGCTGGCTTAGGAAATTTTTTCTCCTTCTTGGCATAAGGAAAATTGATCTATTCTGGAGGAATATTATTATTGAACTTTTTCTTCTTATTGGCCTAACTTTTTCTCCACGTGGTCGTAGGTTCGATCCCTATAGACAACACCAATGAATGAATTAGATTTTTACCTTCACATATATTTGTAGCTTGTAGAAAACTCATAACGAACTATTGACCTTGAATCTAGTGAGGTGAATATTTGAAAAAGACACTCTGACACCTAAGTTAAAGAAGAAAGAAAAAGAAAATAGATTTTCTCTATAATAAACATTGTTCTTTAAAGTCCAAAAAATATTTTCTCTTAAAGAGGGACCACTATTTATAGATGATAGATGACGTGGATTTAAGGATTTGCATTGAACAACCTTTTTAATAACACGTGTCACCCATTATTGTACATGTGGATGTGAATTTCATTGTAGAAAAACATACATATTTATTTTATATGTGCTTGTTTCCCCAGCTTTATGAATTTGGGCATAATTTCGTTAGAGCTTGGATTTTGGAATCAACGTTAACTCCTCTTTTGATTTTTATAAGTTTATGGAGAAAATCTCAGGTGTTATTTCCACAAAAATAATTCATTTTACTTGGAAGAGTGAACACATGGAGTAATGTGGCGCCTTTGAAATATAGCGCCTACAGAGGCAATAAAGCCAAAAACCAATATAAAATAGAGGTTTCTTCTCTACATGAGTTCTGGGAATTAAAGGGGGAAAAAAAGGAAAACTAATTTATTGACATAATGATGCGAATCCCACAATGAAACTTTGAAACCCACACTTAATTTGTAGTTTCAACTTCCCAAGAAAGTTCTAAACAGATTTATGACAAACAAAACCTTGACCCAATGCTTAAGAAAACATGAACCAAAGGTATAAAGAATGATATTGACGCCACACTCAAGAAATAGATGAGAAGGTGAGTGATAAGTCTAAATTTAGAATGCCACAAGAATGCAAATTCTTGATAAGTTCCCTAGTTCTCAAAAGAACCAAAGAAAGAATAATCTTTCAAATTCAAATAATATTAATCTCTAAATTATTACATACAAAGTTGCTGAATTTAAATAGGCTAAAAGAAACCCAAGATTCTAAAAATATAAATGGAAACATTGGAACAACCCTCCAAGTAGGTTTGTCAAAGGATGCTTCAAAAGTATTCACCAACCCACCATAATTAATGCTATCTTTGACAAACGTAATGCTAGCCTACTATAATTAATGCTATCATTGACAAACTTAATGTTAGTCCACCATCATTGATGGTAGACTTACCTTACACATTGACAAACTTTAAAAAAAACAAACAAATGAAGTTGAAAAACAAAGGAGTCGTTGAAAATCTCAAGTCTGAATAAGGTGTAATGAATTGGTCATAACTCCTTCTAGAGAACTCCAAATCTAGCTCTGTAAAATTTATTAGAAAGCTAACTTAATTATCTTTCCAACGGTATATAAGTTGCACATTGCTTCTGGGTCAATCAATATAATTTTTATTCCGAATTTAACCTTTTTGCATTTGATACAAATTGTGTATTTGGCTGCCCAATAACTTGAATAATGCCCACAATGCCTTGTCTTCTCTTCAAGCCCAATTCATGATGTCTTGCATCTTGAATTGCATTTTCAATCCATATTTTCTCAATTAATCCATTTAAAGCAGCTTGCATCTTTTTGGCTCTTGCTCTTGTAATTGGGCCTCCATGAATGTGCAAATGATCACTTGAAGTTTTAATGGTATTCCCTTGATGGATCTCATCATTCCCCCTCTCCTTAAAAGGATTTATCCTCGAATCTTCACCTACATCGAAAGGAGAAAGATCAGAAACATTAAAAGTAGCACTCACATTATACCCACCAGGAAGATCCAATTTGTAGGCATTGTCATTGATCCGTGCAGCCACTTGAAATGGACCATCTCCCCTTGGAAGCAACTTAGAACGCCTTTGTACTGGGAACCTCTCCTTTCTCATATGCACCCAAACCCAATCTCCAGGCTGAAAAACCACTTGCTTACGTCTTTTGTTGGCTTGAGTAGCATATTGTTCAGTTCTCTTTTCTATGTGTTGACGTGTTCTCTCATGCAATTGCTTGACAAATTCAGCTTTCTTTTTACCATCCATACTAGCACGCTCATTAATAGGTAAAGGTAATAAATCCAAGGGAGTTAATGGATTAAAACCATATACAATCTCAAATGGTGAAAATTTAGTAGCTGAATGGACAGTTCTATTGTAAGCAAATTCAACACGTGGCAAAAATTCTTCCTACGTTTTCAAGTTCTTTTGAATAATGGCACGCAACAAAGTAGACAAAGTTCTATTTACAACCTCAATTTATGGATGACAAGTAGTAGAAAACAAAAGTTTAGTACCCAACTTACCCCACAAATTTTTCCAAAAGTGGCTCAAGAACTTAGCATCTCGATCTGAAACTATGCTCCTTGGTACTCCATGCAACCTGACTATTTCCTTGAAAAACAAATTAGCTATGTTTGTTGCATCATCAATTTTGTGATATGGAATGAAATTTGCCATCTTTGAAAACCTATCAACAACAACAAAAACATAATCATTTCTCCTTTTTGACCTAGGTAAACCCAAAACAAAGTCCATAGAAATATCAACCTAAGGTTCACTAGGTATGGGCAGAGGGTTATACAATCCATGGGGTAAAACTCTAGACTTAGCATGCTTACAAGTGATACACTTCTCACATATTCTTTCAACATCACGTTTTATAGTTGTACGTGCCGTTGTTATACCAGATCTATAATAGAACGAAGTCTGTCCTTAGGGACAATAGCCCGCAAGTTCTGGTTTCTAGCCGATATACACTTATCCATCAAATACCATATCCGAAAATCATATTTGAAAACCGTTTTTTACGATATCACCCGAACACACGACACTCATGGCCTCAAAGAGGGTGAACATTGTGAGAAAACACTTTCATTTTATAAAAATCGGTTTTGGAGGATAAAACAGGACCTTTCTGATGCACAGGATCCTTAGGCTTAAGGCAAGTGTAGAGCATACTCAGTATAGAAAATTAGAGGCGAGCGTATCGTTATTAACCCAAATAATTTCTTTGAGCCCTAGAAGAGAGAAAAGATTTAGAGAAACATGATGTAAGGAAACGTAAATGTTTATTTCTGATTAACTCGTGCCTACAACGAAAGCATAAGGTGCCTTATATAGAAAATCATCAAGGACAGGACCCCTTGAATGATTATAATCGACAAATAGGCACATGCTGTTAGAAAAGTAAAGCACACCTTTTTAGAAAGTAAAGCACACCGACTAAGACTTTGGCATAAGACAAAGGAAAACAAAAAGTAAAGCACACCGACTAAGACTTTGGCATAAGACAAAGGAAAACAGAAAGTAAAGCACACCGACTAAGACTTTTTACATAAACATTCAAAGCAAACGGGAGACACATGGGCTTATTGCATTAAAAGTAATGTGATGGTGACAAGTTATCATTATGGAGTGGATGGATAGCTCGATGGTGACACGTCTCCTGTCGCTTTCTCATATTGGCGCTTGTGCCGACGTATCTGTCTCTGGTCGAGATACGCCTTAGCTTGCTGATATTTGTCTTCATCAGCGTCAGTCATGTGCGAGGATATAGATGCAGTAGGAGAGTATAATGGGGATTTTCAATATGGAGAAGGGACTGAAAATCTTCCCATGGGTCCTGAGCGTCTTGGAATAAGACGCTGGTGTAATCAGGGCGTTGTTCCATGACAAGGATTCCTTGAGGACTTGAACTTGAACCCGGAGTACAGCCTTGTGTTTTTTGAATTATTTCAAGGGTGTGTGATGGTCCAATAGAGGTGTGGTGAATGTTTGTGGCCAGTGGAGTAACATTGTTAAGTTCCATGAGGTAGGCTTTGAGAACGGAGGTGACCGATGTATCATGGATGAGGGTATAAGGATGAAGGTAAGTTCTCCATTCATATGCCATGTCTTGTGTCCAGTAGTCTCTTGTTTCTGGGTGCTGGAAGTAGTCCATATGTTAGCTTCCTGCTTTGGCATTAATGGGGAAAACTAGCTTCATAGCATACAAGGTGGTGAGACACCACATGTACCAAAGCTCATCTTCACATATGGACAGAGAGGAGAGAGTGAGGCCGGTGAGGAACAGGTGTTCCATACAAAGGTTAGGAAAACGACCAGGTTTTTTGGTCTGGACATTAAAAAAATACCTGTAAAGGAACTTCTTTGCAAAATCTTGCAGCTGGTAAGCCAATTAGAAAGAGATGTTCATGGGGAAGTTTCTCTGGTTGAGAGCTTTGAAAGGAAGTTGGCGATGCATGGCTATGACTAGAATGGTATGGATTGAGGAAATGAATGAGGGTTTATTTATAGCTGGTCGTGTGAGGAAGTCTATAATGAGGTTTTAGTTGCCTGTTATATGTTGAACAGTGAAATCATAATAAGCAAACCAGGTTTTGAGACTGAGCAATTGCTTGTCAGGGAGCAACTTGTTTTTGAAGTCAAAGATTCGGGGAAAAGAAGAGTTATCTATGTTGATAAGAAATTTGTGGCTGATGAGATGAAATTCAAATTTTTTAATTCCATACTTGACTGCCAAAATCTCTTTGTATATCACATGGTAGTTCTTTTCAGAGTCTTTGAATTGTCCGCTTGCATGTGCACAGAAATGACGCACGCCATTGATTTCTTCGAGAAGAATGGCGCTCTAGTAATCATCGTTGGCATCAATCTGGAGGATGCGTTGGCCAGATGTGGGAATTCGGAGTGGAGGAGGTGACTGGGCTATCACCTTTAGCTGCTTGATAGCTTTTGTCTGTGTTGGGCCCCATGGAGGGCACTGTTTTTTGAGCATGCGCGACAGCTGGCTTGTGTGGATTGCAATTTTTGGGATAAAATCACAGACATAATTAAAATCCCGAGGAATTATTGTATCTACTTTTTGGTGAAATTTGTGTCCGGGAACTTTAATAATTCAGTTGCAATGTGTGGACTAGGTTGGTAGTGGCCATCTTTAATCACCATGCCAAGAAAGTCAATGGATTCTTTGCCTATGCTGTTTTTCTTTTTGAAAGCATGATTCCATGTGTCTGCACAAGATGAAAGAAATCCAAAAGGAGCTTCTGGTGGCTCTCATGGTCAGAGGAAAATAACAAAATATCATCAATATAGACCAGAGCATGGTGGAGGATAGGACTAAAGATTTTTGTCATGGCCTTTTGAAATAATGAAGGAGCAACTTTAAAACCAAAGGGCAGAATGGTCCATTGATAATGGGCATTGGGAATACAAAAGGCAGTTTTGTGACGGTCAACTAGTGAAATACCTAGTTGCCAAAAACCAACTTTTAAATCAAACTTAGAGAAGATACGAGCCCCTTGAAGATGGACAAACAGGGTCTGGATTTTTGAAAGGGGAAACTTATCATCTTTAAGAAAAGAATTAAGTGGCTAGTAATCAATAACTAATCTCTTTTTACCACGAACTAATTCAGATCGTTTTTCAACATAGAAGGCTTGACAAACCCAATTTGAATCAGTAGGTTCAATTAGACCTTGTTGGAGTAACTGAGAGCATTCTTGCTTGGCAAACAAGAAATCTGAAGGAGACATACCCGGGTGAGAAGCTTTTGTGGGATTTATGTCTTCATTGAGTTTGAAAGGAAGATGGATAAAAAATTGTTCATTCTTCTAAAGGGGTGAAGGATGGTGAAATTGTGAATGATTTTCTAGACAAAATTCTAAGAACTTATGGGAGAGATGACTGTATGGAGATGATGTTTCTGAAAGTGCATACAGACGGAGAGTATCGGTATAAGGTAAGAACATTTGTTTGTAGCGAACTCCAGAACTGATGAGGAATAGGTTTTTAACCAAATGAAGAATGTCAAAACCTATGAGGAGATCTTTATCAGGGAGTTTGGAGGCTACAATCTTTTTCCAAATTATACAATTCGGAAAGAATTGAATACCAATGGGTTTTTTAGTAATCAAAGTGGTCTCAAAAGTTTCTCCATTAACAACTCTGAAAAGCTTTGAATGAGGTTCCCAATAGTCTGAGGGAAGAACAGAAGGGTCAATCATACTGGTATATGCACTAGTGTCAATAAACCCGATCACAGGAACAGGTTTATGAAGCTTGGAAGGAATGATTGACATTTTGAGTGAAGGTTTGGGAATGGTGGAAACATGGTTGACATTTTGAACTGTAGAGATGACTGAAATATCCTCAGAATCTGAAGATTCTGCGATGATGAAAGCAGTTTGGTCATCTTGTTCTGATTGTTCAGAAAAGTTTGATTTAACATCTTCGTTCTTAGATAACAGGGAAGAATGTTGAAGGTGCTGTATGAGACGAACAACTTTGGCAAACTTATAGGGACAATTTCGAGCAAAGTGACCGTGTTTTTTGCAGATGAAACAACGGTTATGCTTTTTCTTTCTGTACTGGGAGACATCATTTTTTCTGAATACCGGAAAGGTTTTTTGGAGGATGATTTTTTGTGGAAGTGTTTTTGAAAATGTTTTTTTTCTTTTTGGGCGAACAAACACACTTCTTTTCATCTTTGCACTCCATCTTGAGATAAGGTTTTTTACAAGCTTCAGAGAAGGGTTTTGTGTCTGCCATGAGATCTTTGAAGAATTCATTCTGCTCACAAATTTTATCCAAGCATAACATTGCCATTTGGAAAATCTTTCCCAAAGAGATGTCAGCAATGCTGAGATTAGTGGCTGTGAGTTTTCTTTGAAGATCAGGTTGTAACTCAGAAGGAAGAGAGGCTATAAAGACATGTTTAAAAGAAGGTTTGTTGAATCCATTCAGGTTGTAAAATAGAATACTCATTCTTTTGTAATGAGATTCCAAAAGATGTCTTTTGAGAGAACAACACTTCATCTGATGATACTCTTTTCTGTCTGCATCGGTAGATGCTGTTCTGTCACCAATGAATTGTTCATGGATGATGGTGAGTACGGTATCAATAAGTGATTGCATGAATTAGAGTTGTCTCTATTCTCCCAAGCTTTCTAACCAATCTCTCAAAGAACCCGTAGATCGGGCCATGAATTCGCGAATGATAGCTTGAGATTGAGCATTTGGCTTTGTTCCTTAGAGATCAATCCATGCAACAAATTCTTGAAGTCTAGCAGACCATCTGTGACGGGGAATGTCATCAAATGTGAACTAAGATGCTGAAGATGGTTTTGTGGAGTGATCATGAGCTGGTGGTATCAGAGCCATAATTCACGCAGAGGTGGTATCATTAGGAATTCCAAATAATCTTGTTTGAGAAGAAGATTACCTAAACATGGAAACAACTTCATCTTTAGCCTCAACACCTTCACCGTCTTCATCCCATATTTCTCTTCCTCCAGTCTCTCTCTTCCAAGATCATGTCAAAAACATGTAGCCTCTAAAATTGAAAACCTTGTTGAATATTCTTATATTCTCGAATCTGCCCAAATCAATGAATCACAGTTTCCTATCATGAGTCCCTACAACCTCTACAAACAAATAACTTCTCTTACCAGAAATATTAGAACCCTCATCTTCACAAAAAGACCACTCCTAAAAGAGTATATCCAGTCTTCTAGACTCGATCAGTGTGCTTTACAAGCCTCTCTAAGTGAACAGTATGTCACTTTAGAAATACCCTCAGATCTCGTAGCAAACTGTAAACGAGAAGGGTATACCCATCTTCATCTTGGTGGTATTAGATTGATTCTGACTCTCCATGGCCGAAAAGGCTTACCTGTTACAGCCATAATTGTTCTCCTGGACACCAGGTTCAAACAGTACCAACATGCTGTTATAGGAACTGTTCTGACCACACTCCATGCTGGTAGTGTCTTTTTAACCTTTTATCCAAATTTCAACCTTTCTTTTGAGGATCCCAACCTTCCCACAACCATCAAAGTTCAGATCCAACTCCAAGGAGCAAACCAGACACCCACATCCAAGCTTGCCACTCTTTATCACCAAATAGTGTATCGATTACAAAATCATGCACTAGATCTTCCTACACCTTACACCACATCTGATGCCTTAATGATCCTTGCTGACACAGACACAATTCCAACCATCATCCAAATTCCCAAACAAATCCAGAAACAAGAATTGCTCAAACTTATGTCTCTCGAATGGCTGACTAATTATGAGCACTTCCACTAAAACTCTAAACCAGTTCAAGCAACAGAAGCCGCGTTTGAAAGATGACAAAATGGTCAAGTCAAACTATCTTTTCAAACACCCGAGCCTCAACTTGTTTAAGTAATTCCAAGGCTTTCTTACACTGCTATGATTACAGTAGTCCAAACTGGTCAAGAAAAGAAACTTCCAATTCATGGTTTCTCATCCGAAGGGTATCCTGTATATCCTGATAAACTAAATGGTCATTTTCTATGGGATGTTCCTGAAGCCCATATGTGTAATCCAGATTGTCCTTGCTTGGATGATATGGATCTTGAATATGAACTCGAAGTCATGCGAAGAAAGAAAAAGAAAAAGAAAAAACCTTCTCATTAAAAAACATCTTGCAAATCTTTTCCTCCACTATCTCCACCAGATCCCAAACCTCATGTTCAACCAATAAGATCATGCCTAATGTTTTCAGGTCAATCTTATGAACAATCCTTCCCTCCACTTGAAAAGTAGACAGACACTTAAACCAGAGTTGTCTCTAAACCCTTTGTCCAGTCCCCAGTTACAGACTCTGGGCAACCTGAAGAGCCAAAACAGTATGAAGCTGTTTTAAATTGGCAAACCAAAAATGCCAATGCTCAAAATCAAACCCTCAAACAACTCGGAAATAGAATTGATCGAGTTGCCAGTGAAGTTTCCTAGACTGAAATTAAAGTTGATTCAATCAGCCACGTCTTGATCAGATGTACATACATCTACAAGACCGTATCTCTGAGTTAGATACCGAGCTCAGATGAATGAACAATAATCATATATGGGGTCCCGAGTTTAACAAGAAAAAAGCAGAGATCAAAAAGCTCAAAGCTGAATTGGCAAGAATTGATGCTGAAAAGGCTCGTCCAACACTTTTCACCCAGACACAATCCACACCTGTGCCTCCTCCTGTGTTTGAAACCTATTCACCTTTTTATACACCTCCCAGACCTCACCAGCCTGTTTACAACTAATTCTTTGGTTTCTCACATCTCCAACCAACTTTTCAACCAAAACCCTCTTCACCTAAAAAATCAAAGTCCAAAGTAAAAATTTCAGAACCAAAAACAAAGCCAACTTCATCCTCATCTACTCCTCCGGTACCTCCCGAAGATTCACCACATGCAACTCCTAACCCTCCTAAAAAAGATAAAGGACCAATGGATCAGTATCATTATCAAACTTTCCACGACTCATCTCCTGAATCCTCTGAACCAGAAACAGTATGTGAGTCTAATCTGTCAGAGTCACACTCATCCTCCTCATCCACAAACTCAACCAGTACCTCCAATGACTCTGAATCAGAATATACTGACATTACGAGCATATTGATGGCAACTACAACTGAAAATCCTAGTGCTTCAACTTCCACACCAATTGTGGAAGACAGTTCTTCTCATCATGTCCCATTAAACCACCCCCATGAGCTTCACGCACAAGCAATTCACGCAAAGAACTATGAGGCACACACAATTTATTTTCTCTAAATAAAAGCCCATCATGCCTATAGAACTTACCAAATGCACCTTTCTCACAAGCATTAAACACATTAGCAAAATCAGGATCGTTAACATATAATTCTTTAATGTACTCAAATCCTAACAACTTTGCATTTAATTTGGAGATAAGTACATACCTTTTAGATAATGCATCAGCCACCACATTCTCCTTACCTTGTTTATATTTGATCACATAAGGAAATGGCTCAATAAATTCAACCCATTTGGCATGTCTCTTATGTAACTTACCTTGCCCTTTTAAATGCTTCAAGGACTCATGATCAGTGTGTATAACAAACTCTTTAGGTAGAAGATAATGTTGCCAAGTTTCCAATGCTCTCACCAATGCATACATCTCTTTGTCATAGGTAGGATAGTTTAGGGCTACTCCACTCAATTTCAAAAGTTTTAGTAAAATTAGGTAAAGCAAGTAATGGTGCAGAAACCAATTTCTCCTTAATTAGATTAAATGCCCTTTCTTGTTCACTACCCCACTTAAATCCCACATGTTTCTTCACCATTTCAGTTAATGGTGCAGTAAGGGTGCTAAAATCTTTCATAAATCTTTTATAAAAACTAGCCAAACCATGAAAACTTCTTACCTCACTTACACTTTTAGGTGTAGGCCACTCTTAATAGCCTTTACCTTCTCTTCATCAACCTCAATTCCTTTAGCACTTACAACATAACCAAGAAAAACAATCTGATTTGTACAAAAGGAACACTTCTTCAAATTAGCATACAACTTTTCCTTCCTTAAAACAGTCAATACACTTTGCAAATGTTCAATGTGTTCATCTAAGCCTTTGTTATAGATCAATTACCTTGAATCTGCTCAAATAAATGAATCTCAGTTTCCCGTCATGAGTCCCTACAACTTCTACAAGCAGAAAACTTCTTTCACCAGAAGTATATGTACCTTCATCTCTACCAAAAGACCACTTCCAAAAGAATACATCCAGTCCTCTAGATTAGATCAATGTGCGTTACAAGCCTCTCAAAGTGAAAAATATGTCACTTTAGAGATCCCTCCAGATATTGTAGCAAACTGGAAACGCGAAGGGTATACGCATCTTCATCTTGGTGGTGTTAGATTGATTCTAACCCTCCATGGCAGAAAAGGCTTGCCAGTCACAGCCAGAATTGCTCTTCTAGATACCCGGTTCAAACAGTATCACTACGCTGTTATAGGAACCGTCCTGACAACCCTCCATGCTGGTAGTGTCTTGTTAACCTTTTACCCAAACTTCAACCTCTCTCTTGAGGATCCCAACTTGCCTAAAACCATTAAAGTCCAGATCCAGCTCCAAGGAGCAGAACAAACACCCATATCCAAGATTGCAACCCTCCATCACCAAATAGTGTATCAATTACAAAATCATGCACTAGACCTACCTACACCCCATACCACATCAGATGCTTTGATGATCCTTGCTGACACCGATACAATTCCAACCATCATCCAAATTCCTAAACAAATCCAGAAACAAGAATTGTTCACACTCATGACTCTTGAATGGCTGACTAATTATGAACATTTTCATCAAAACTCTGAACCAGTTCAAACAACAGAAGCCACATTTGAAAGACGACAAAATGGCCAAGTCAAACTGTCTTTTCAAACCCCTAATTAAGTTTCAGAAAACCCAAGGCTTTCCTACACTGCAATGATTACTGCAGTCCAAACTGGTCTGGAAAAGAACCTTCTAATCCATGGTTTTTTATCTGAAGGGTATCCAGTATATCCTGACAAAATCAATGGTCATTTTCTATGGGATGTTCCTGAAGCCCATATGTGTAATCCGGATTGTCCTTGCTTGGATGACACGAATGTTGATAACGAATTGGAAGTTATGAGAAGAAAGAAAAAGAAAAAGACCAAACCTTCTCATCCAAAAACATCTTGCAAATTCTTTCCTCCACAACCTCCGCCAGATCCCAAACCTCCTGTCCATCCAATACGGTCATGCCTAATATTTTCAAATCAAAGTCAATCTTATGAGGAATCTTTTCCCCTACTTGAAAAATAAATAGACACACAGACCATAGTCATCTCAAAACCTTATGTTCAATCCCCAGTTACTGCTTCTGGCCAACTTGAAGAGCCAAAATAGTATGAAGTTGTTCTCAATTGGCAAACCAAAAACGCCAGTGCTCAGAATCAAACTCTCCACCAACTTGGAAAGAAAATTGACCGAGTTGGTAGTCAGGTCTCCTAGACTGAAACCAAGGTGGATTCGATCAGCAATAGTCTTGATCAGATATATATCCATCTACAAGACCGTATCTCTGAGCTAGATACAGATCTTAGACGAATGATCAACAACCACATCTAGGGTCCAGAGTTCAACAAAAAATAAGCGGAGATAAGAAGACTCAAAGCTGAGCTAGCCAGAATTGATACTGAAAAAACCAGGCCATCACTTTTTACCCAAACATCATCCGCACCCGTCCCTACTCCGATGTTTGACATCTATGCACCTTTCTACATGCCATCCAGGCCTCAACCGCTCGTTTACAATCAGTTCTTTGGATTCTCACATCTTCAACCAATACCTTTACCTAAGCCATCTTCACCTAAAAAATCAAAATCCGAAGTCAAGATTTCAGAACCAACGTCAAAAGCCACTTCATCAGTTCCTCCAGTACCACCAGAAGATTCACCAAAAGCCACTCCTGAGCCTCCCAAAAAACACATCTTCTGACTCCTCTGAACCAGAAATAGTTTATGAGTCAAACCCATCTGAGTCCAACCCGTCTTCCTCTTCCCCTTCCACAAACTCAGGAGGTACCTCTACTGACTCTGAATCAGAATATGCTGATATTACAAGCATATTGATGGCCACTAAAACTGAGGATCCTAGTGCTTCAACTGCTACACCTATTGTTGAAGAAAGTTCTTCTGATGCTGAAAATCAAACAGCTCCAACAGAACCAAAACCATCAATGCCTCCACTCATTCCTAATCACTCGACCAAACCATCTTTAGCATCTTGGTTTACATTTGATGACGTTCCCCGTCATAAATGGCCTGCTCGCCTTCAAGAATTTGCTACATGGATTGATCTCAAAGGAATTAAACCAAATGCACAACCAAAAAGTGTTCTTCATGAATTTATGGCCCGCTCAATGGGTTCTTTACGAGATTGGTTAGAAAGCTTGGGAGAATACCGTCAGATCCAATTCATGCAATCCCCAATTGGCACAGCACTCAACATCATCCATGAACAATTCATCAGTGAACACACAGCTTCCAAAGAAGCAGATCGAAAAGAATATCACCAGATGAAATGCTGTTATTTTAAAAGACATCTTTTAAAAACTCATTACAAAAGAATGAGTATTCTATTTTACAAGCTCAACGGTTTCAATGAATCGTCCCTCAAGCATGTCTTCATAGCCTCACTTCCTTCAAAACTCCAACCTGATCTTCAAAGACAACTCGCTGCCATTAATCTCAGCATAGTTGACATCTCTCTTGGAAAGATTTTTCAAACAGCGATGTTATGCCTTGACAAAATCTGTGAACAGAAAGAGTTCTTCAAAGATCTCATGGCAGATAAGAAACCCTTTTCTGAAGCTTGCAAAAAACCCTATCTCCAAATTGAATGCAAAGATGAGAAAAAATGCTTTTGTCCAACCAAGAAGAAAAAACACTTTCAGAAACACTTCCACAAAATATCATCCTCCAAAAAGCCTTTCCGGTATTTCAAGAAAAGAGATGTTTCTCAGTACAGAAAAAGAAGCATAACAGTTGTTTCATCTGCAAGAAATGCGGTCACTTTGGTCGAAACTGTCCTCATAAATATGCCAAAGCTGTTCGTCTCATACAACATCTCCAACATTCTTCATTATTATCTGAAAACGAAGATGTTGAATCCAATTTCTCAGAACAGTCAGAATAAGATGATCAGACTGCTTTCATCTCTGTAGAATCTTCTGATTCTAATGATATTTCAATCATTTCCACAGTTCAAAATGTCAACCAAGTTTCAACCATTCCTAGACATTCTCTCAAAATGTCAATCCTTTCTTCAAAGTTTCATAAACCTGTTCCTATCATCGGGTTTATCGATACTGGTGCAGATACCAGTATAATTGATCCTTCTGTCCTTCCCTCAGACTGTTGGGAAAACCATTCTAAATTGTTCAGAGCAGTCAATGGCGAAACATTTGAAACAACTCTAATTACCAAAAAACCCATTAGTATTCAGTTCTTTCTGAATTGAATTATTTGGAAAAAGATTGTAGCATCCACTCTCCCGATAAAGACTTGCTCATAGGTTTTGACATTCTCCATTTGGTCAAAAATCCATTCATTACTAGTTCTGGAATTCGCTACAAACATATGTTCTTGCCCTATACAGATATGCTCTGTCTGTATACACTTTTTGATGTCCCAACTCCATACAGTCACATTTCCCAAAAACTTCTTGAGTTTTGTCCAGAAAATCATTCTCAATTTCATCATCCTTCCCTTCTCTAGAAAAATGAATAGTTCTTCATTCACCTTCCTTTTAAACTCAACGAAGACATAAACCCTACAAAAGCCTCTCATCTGGGAATGTCTCCTTCAGACCTCTTACTTGTAAAGCAAGAATGTTCTCAATTGCTTCAGCAAGGTCTGATTGAACCAACTGATTTAGATTGGGCTTGTCAAGCCTTTTATGTTGAAAAAAGATCTGAATTAGTTCGTGGTAAAAAGCGGTTAGTCATTAATTACCAACCACTCAATTCTTTCCTTAAAGATGATAAGTTCCCCCTTCCAAAAATCCAGACCTTGTTGGTCCATCTTCAAGGGGCACGTATCTTCTCTAAGTTTGATTTAAAAGCTGGTTTTTGGCAACTTGGTATTTCACCAGTTGACCGTCCCAAAACTACTTTCTACATTCCTGATGCTCACTATCAATGGACTGTTATGCCCTTTGGTCTTAAAGTTGCTCCGTCCTTATTTCAAAAGGCCATGACAAAAATTTTCAGTCCTATCCTCCATCATGCTTTGGTTTACATCGATGATATTTTATTGTTCTCATCTGATCATGATAGCCATCAAAACTTCTTTTGGATTTCTTTCATATTGCGTTCATGGAATCATGCTTTTTGAAAAGAAAAGCAGCATAGCGAAAGAATCTATTGACTTTCTTGGTATGGTGATCACAAATGGCCACTACCAACCTGGCTCGCATATTGCAACCGAATTATTAAAGTTCCCAGATACAAATCTCACCAAGAAGCAAATTCAACAATTCCTCGGGATTGTTAATTATGTTCGAGATTTCATTCCTAAAGTTGCAACCCACACCAGCCAACTGTCCCGCATACTTAAAAAACAGTGTCCTTCCTAGGGACTAGCACAAACTGAAGCTATCAAGCAGCTGAAAGTGATAGCTCAATTACCTCCTCCACTCAGAATTCCCATAACTGGACAACGCATTCTGCAGACAGATGCCAGTGATGATTACTGGAGTGCCATTCTCCTCGAACGGATAGATGGCTTGGACCATTTCTGTGCCTATGCAAGCGGACAATTCAAAGACTCTGGAAAGAACTATCATGTGATCTACAAAGAGATTTTGGCGGTAAAGTATGGAATAAAAAAATTTGAATTTCATTTAATCAGCCATAAATTCCTTATCGATATGGACAATTCCTCTTTTCCTAAAATCTTTGATTTCAAGAACAAATTTCTCCCTGACAAGCAATTGCTCAACCTCAAAACTTGGTTCTCTAAATATGACTTTACTGTCCAGCACATCAAAGGTAAACATAACCTTATCCCAGACTTCCTTACACGCCCGGCTATAAATAAACCCTCACTCCTCTCTTCAACTCGTATCATCCCAGTCATAGCCATGAATCGACAACTTCATTTCAAAGCTCTCAACCAAAGATCTTTTCCTATGAACATTCCTTTTTCTTCAGCCTACCAAATCCAAGACTTTGCTAAGAAATTCCTCTACCGGTATTTCTTCAATGTCCACAGTAAGACTCCTGATCGTTTTCCTACACTCTGTATGGAAAACCTGGTTCTCACAGGTCTCACCCTGTCTCACTTGTCCATTTCAGAAGACGCGTTATGGTATATGTGGTGTCTCACCACCTTGTATGCTACAAAACTGGTCTTCCCCATTAAACCAGTCCTCCGCCACATTACCACTCCTGAGTTTTCCTCTGACCTTCTATGGACACTCCTAGAATGGTATTCACCCCTTACATGGTGGCGTAAACAGCTCCAAAATCTGTGTACTTTTCACGGATTAAATAGGATGCTAGAACATGAAGCAAACATGTTCACCACAGTTTTCATTGTTCACCGGCCATATTTCCAGCACCCAAAAACCAGAGACTTCTGGACTCAAGACATGGCTTATGAATGGAAAACTTATCCCCATCCTTACCCTCTTATCCATGATACATCCGTCACATCTGTTCTTCGAGTTTATCTCATGGAACTCAACAATGTTCAACCACCGGCCACAAACATCCATCACACCTCTGTCGGACCATCCCACAGCTTGGAAATAGTCTCAAAGACACAGACCTGTACTCCAGGTTCGAGTTCAAGTACACATGGAATTCTTGTCATGGAACAACATCATGGTTACACTAATGTCTTATTCCAAGACGCTTAGGATCCTTGGGAAGATTTTCAGTCTCTTCTCCATACTGAAAATACCCCATACACAGTCACCAATCCAGACTCTCCTGCTTCTTCCACACCAAAAATGACTGAGGCAAATGAAGAAAAATATCTGCAAGCTGAAGTATCCCTTGATCAGAGATAAATTCATCATGCCAAGTGCTAGTATGAGAAAGAAACTGGTGATGTGTCTCCATCACACTACCCATCAACTCCATGATTGCCGACACACATGGGAATCTTTAGCTTTTACTTTATTAAAGTTTGCTTTAATAATTAGACAAGGGTCCTGTCTTATCTAAAGTTTGCTTTTGCTTTTTTAGTTTGGCGCAGTGTGCTTTTCTGCTTTATTGCTTTCATAATTATGTTTCTCCTTTTGTAAAAGATAAGGGTCCCACCTTATCTCTTTCCTCCTCGAGATCTCTATATAAGGATCTCTCTTCCCCTTTGTAAGGTAGGAGTTAATCAGAAATAAAACCCAATTTTTTTTATATCATGTTTCTCTAAACTTTGTTTATCTTCTAGGAGTCAAGAAAATTATTTGGAATAATAAGGATACGTTCACCTCTAATTTTAATACTGAGTATGCTCTGCACTTGCTTTAAGCCTAAGGATCCTGTGCATCAGAAAGGTCCTGTTTTTATCCTCCAAAACTGATTTTTGTAAAACAAAATTGTTTTCTCACAACGTTCACCTCTTTAAGGCCGTGAGTACCATGTTTTCGGGTGGTATCGTGAAAAACTATTTTCAATATGATTTTCGAATTTGGTACTTGATGGATAAATGTATATCGACTGGAAACCGGAACTTGCGGGCTACTGGCCCTAAGGACATACTTTGTTCTATCATAGATCTGGTGTAACAACGCAACGTACAACTAGATGAAGATGCTTCAGCTTGCAGATATTTTTCTTCATCTGCCTCAGTCATTTTTGGTGTGGAAGAAGCAGGAGAGTTTGGATTGGTGACCGTGTATGGTGTATTTTCAGTATGGAGAAGAGACTGAAAATCTTCCCAAGGATCCTAAGCGTCTTGGAATAAGACATTAGTGTAACCAGGACGTTGTTCCATGACAAGAATTCCATGTGGGACTTGAACTCGAATCTAGAGTATAGGTCTGTCTTTGGGACTATTTCCAAGTTGTGGGATGGTCCGACAGAGGTGTGGTGGATGTTTGTGGCCGGTGGTTGAACATTATTGAGTTCCATGAGATAAGCTCGAAGAACAGATGTGACGGATGTATCATGGATGAGAGGGTAAGGATGGGGATAAGTTTTCCATTCATAAGCCATGTCTTGAGTCCAGAAGTCTCTGGTTTCTAGGTGTTGGAAATATGGCCGGTGAACAATGAAAATTATGGTGAACATGTTTGCTTCGTGTTCTGGCATCCTATTTAATCCGTGAAAAGTACACAGATTCTGCAGCTGTTTATGCCACCATGTGAGGGGTGAATACCATTATAGGAGTGTCCATAGAAGGTCAGAGGAAAACTCAGGAGTGGTAATGCGGCGGAGGACTGGTTTAATAGGGAAGACCAGTTTTATAGCATACAAGGTGGTGAGACAGGGTGAGACCTGTGAGAACCATGTTTTCCATACAGAGTGTAGGAAAAGGATCAGGAGTCTTACTGTGGACATTGAAGAAATACCGATAGAGGAATTTCTTAGCAAAGTCTTGGATTTGATAGGCTAAAGAAAAAGGAATGTTCATAGGAAAAGATCTTTGGTTGAGAGCTTTGAAAGGAAGTTGTCGATTCATGGCTATGACTGGGATGATACGAGTTGAAGAGATGAGTGAGGGTTTATTTATAGCCGGGCGTGTAAGGAAGTCTGGGATGAGGTTCTGTTTACCTTTGATGTGCTGGACAGTAAAGTCATATTTAGAGAACCAAGTTTTGAGGTTGAGCAATTGCTTGTCAGGGAGCAATTTGTTCTTGAAATCAAAGATTTTAGGAAAAGAGGAATTGTCCATGTTGATAAGGAATTTATGGTTGATTAGATGAAATTCAAATTTTTTGATTCCATACTTTACCGCCAAAATCTCTTTGTAGATCACATGGTAGTTCTTTTCAGAGTCTTTGAATTGTCCGCTTGCATAGGCACAGAAATGGTCCAAGCCATCTATCCATTCGAGGAGAATGGCACTCCAGTAATCATCACTGGTATCTGTCTGCAGAATGCGTTGTCCAGTTGTGGGAATTCTGAATGGAGGAGGTGATTGAGCTATCACTTTCAACTGCTTAACAACTTCAGTTTGTGCTGGTCCCTGGGGAGGACACTGTTTTTTAAGCATGCGGGACAACTAGCTGGTGTGGATTGCAACTTTAGGAATGAAATCTCGAACATAATTAACAATCCTGAGGAATTGTTGAATTTGCTTCTTGGTGAGATTTATGTCTGGGAACTTTAATAATTCAGTTGCAATATGCGGGCCAGGTTGGTAGTGGCCATTTGTGATCACCATGCTAAGAAAGTTAATAGATTCTTTCGCTATGCTGCTTTTCTTTTCAGAAAGCATGATTCCAAGAACCTGCATAATATGAAAGAAATCCAAAAGAAGTTTTTGATAGCTATCATGATCGGATGAGAACAATAAAATATCATCAATGTAAACCAAAGCATGATGGAGGATAGGACTGAAAATTTTTGTCATGGCCTTTTGAAATAAGGACGGAGCAACTTTAATACCAAAGGGCATAACAGTCCATTGATAGTGAGCATTAGGAATGCAGAAAGCAGTTTTGGGACGGTCAACTGGTGAAATACCAAGTTGCCAAAAACCAGCTTTTAAATCAAACTTAGAGAAGATACGTGCCCCTTGAAGATAGACAAACAGGGTCTGGATTTTTGGAAGGGGGAACTTATCATCTTTAAGGAAAGAATTGAGTGGCTAGTAATCAATGACTAACCGCTTTTTACCATGAACTAATTTAGATCTTTTTTCAACTTAAAAGGCTTGACAAGCCCAATCTAAATCAGTTGGTTCAATCAGACCTTGCTGAAGCAATTGAGAACATTCTCGCTTTGCAAGTAAGAGGTCTGAAGGAGACATACCCGGATAAGAGGCTTTTATAGGGTTTATGTCTTCGTTGAGTTTGAAAGGAAGGTGAATGAAGAACTGTTCATTTTTCTAGAGAGGAGAAGGATGATGAAATTGAGAATGATTTTCTGGACAAAACTCAAGAAGTTTTTGGGAAATGTGACTGTATGGAGTTGGGACATCAGAAAGTGTATACAGACGGAGCATATCTGTATAGGGCAAGAACATCTGTTTGTAGCGAATTCCAGAACTAGTAATGAATAGATTTTTGACCAAATGGAGAATGTCAAAACATATGAGCAAGTCTTTATCGGGGAGAGTGGATGCTACAATCTTTTTCCAAATAATGTAATTTGGAAAGAACTAAATACCAATGGGTTTTTTGGTAATCAGAGTTGTTTCAAATGTTTCACCATTGACTGCTCTGAACAATTTAGAATGGTTTTCCCAACAGTCTGAGGGAAGGACAGAAGGATCAATTATACTGGTATCTGCACTAGTATCGATAAACCCGATGAAAGGAACAAGTTTATGAAACTTTGAAGAAAGGATTGACATTTTGAGAGAATGTCTGGGAATGGTTGAAACTTGGTTGACATTTTGAACTGTGGAAATGACTGAAATATCATTAGAATCGGAAGATTCTGCAAGGATGAAAGCAGTCTGATCATCTTATTCTGACTGTTCTGAGAAGTTGGATTCAACATCTTCGTTTTCAGATAACAATGAAGAATGTTGGAGATATTGTATGAGATGAACAGCTTTGGCATATTTATGAGGACAGTTTCGACCAAAGTGACCGCGTTTCTTGCAGATGAAACAACGGTTATGCTTCTTTTTCTGTACTGAGAAACATCTCTTTTCTTGAAATACCGAAAAGGCTTTTTGGAGGATGATATTTTGTGGAAGTGTTTCTGAAAGTGTTTTTTCTTCTTGGTTGGACAAAAACATTTCTTCTCATCTTTGCATTCAATTTGGAGAAAAGGTTTTTTGCAAGCTTCAGAAAAGGGTTTCTCATCTGCCATGAGATCTTTGAAGAACTCTTTCTGTTCACAGATTTTGTCAAGGCATAACATCGCTGTTTGAAAAATCTTTCCAAGAGAGATGTTAGCTATGCTGAGATTAGTGGCAGCGAGTTGCCTTGGGTTTTCTAAAACTTGATTAGGGGTTTGAAAAGACAGTTTGACTTGGCCATTTTGTTGTCTTTCAAATGTGGCTTCTGTTGTTTGAACTGGTTTAGAGTTTTGATGAAAATGCTCATAATTGGTTAGCCATTCAAGAGGCATGAGTGTGAGCAATTCTTGTTTCTGGATTTGTTTAGGAATTTGGATGATAGTTGGAATTCTATCGATGTCAGCAAGGATCATCAGAGCATCTGATGTGGTATGGGGTGTAGGTAGGTCTAGTGTATGATTCTGTCATCGATACACTATTTGGTGATAGAGGGTTGCAATTCTGGCTGTGACTGGCAAGCATCTGAAGGGTACCCAGTATATCCTGACAAAATCAATGGTCATTTTCTATGGGATGTTCCTGAAGCCCATATGTGTAATCTGGATTGTCCTTGCTTGGATGACACGGATGTTGATGACGAATTGGAAGTTATGAGAAGAAAAAAAAAAGAAAAAGACCAAACCTTCTCATCTAAAAACATCTTGCAAATCCTTTCCTCCACAACCTCCACCAGATCCCAAACCTCCTGTCCATCCAATACGGTCATGCCTAATGTTTTCAAGTCAAAGTCAATCTTATGAGGAATCTTTTCCCCCACTTGAAAAACAAACAGACACACAGACCAGCGTCATCTCAAGACCTTATGTTCAATCCCCAGTTACTGCTTCTGGCCAACCTGAAGAGCCAAAACAGTATGAAACTGTTCTCAACTGGCAAACCAAAAATGCCAGTGCTCAGAATCAAACTCTTCACCAACTTGGAAAGAAAATTGACCGAGTCGCTAGTCAGGTCTCCCAGACTAAAACCAAGGTGGATTCGATCAGCAATCGTCTAATAAAAGCACCCAAAACATGGTTTATTAACCTCATAAAAGTGCTAGGTGCATTAGATAACCCAAATGGCATCACTAACCACTCATATAAACCATATTTTGTTTTAAAGGCAGTTTTCCACTCATCTCCCTCTCTAATCCTAATTTGATGATATCCACTTTTAAGATCAATTTTACTAAACACACAAGAACCATGCAATTCATCAAGCATGTCATCAAGTCTAGGAATAGGATGTCGATACTTTACAGTGATTTTATTAATTGCACGACAGTCAACGTACATCCTCCATGTTCCATCCTTTTTGGGCACTAACAAAATTGGTACCGCACATGGACTCATGCTCTCCCTCACATATCCTTTTGCCAAGAGTTCTTCAATTTGCCTTTGAAGCTCCTTTGTCTCCTCGGGGTTACTTCTATATGCAGGTCTATTAAGAATGGTAGCTCCAGGGATGAAGTCTATTTGATGCTCAATTCCCCTAATAGGCGACAAACCGTTAGGGACTTCATTTGGAAACACATCATCAAAGTCCTGCAAAAGAATCACAATAGCACTAGGCAAAGAAAAGTTAAGCTCATTTGTCATGACCCAACCCAGACCTGGCAAGATATTGTCCGCTTTGGGCCTTAACAAGGCCCGCACGGATTTGTTCTTGGGGCGCCCATACACCCCAAAACGCGTCTTGCCAATTAAGGTGTGGATCACCCCTTATAAACTCACTTGCTTTTCTCTCAATCTCTCTTTCTTTTGTACTCTCATTTTCATTTTTTGTATCATTCTCTTTTTGTATTGACATTTGATCCTCATACACTTGCCTAGGTGTTAATGGTACAAGAGTGATTTGCCTTTTGTTCATTACAAAAGAATATCTATTTAAGTAACCATCATGTGTCACACGCCTATCATATTGCCAAGGTCGACCCAAAAGAATGTGTCCAGCATGCATGGGTACTACATCACATAGAACCTCATCCTTGTATCTCCCAATAGAGAATGAAACCAGCACTTGTTTATTTACTTTAACTTCCCCGCAATCATTCAGCCATTGTAGCTTATATGGCCTTAGATGTTTCAAAGTTTTCAAATTTAATTTTTCAACTAAACTAGTGCTAGCTACATTAGTACAACTTCCACCATCAATTATCATATTACAGACCTTATCTTTGATGTGGCATCTAGTATGAAAGATGTTATCACGTTGTACCTCCACATCCTCTTTTACTTGCATGTTGAGAGCACGCCTAGCAACCATCAATTTACCATCAACAGGATATTCTACACCATCATTAGCATCCTCCAAAGGTGGCATAGGATCATCATCTGATTCACTCTCGGTTTCAACATCACCATCATCCCACAAGATCATTACTCTCTTATTTAGGCATTGAGATGCAATATGACATGTCCCCAAACATTTAAAACACTTAATATCTCTATTTCTAGAGTGTTGGGAATCAAATTTACCTTTGCTTTGGTTGCCTCCCTCTTTATGATCCTTGATTGGCTCAATCTTAGGCTTTGAAACAACCTTTTCATCTTTGCTCCATTTTGACTTCCATGGGGAAGATGAACCCAAATTGGTTCTAGTGGAACCTTTCTTTTTTAGTTGTCGTTCCACTTTCATGGCCGTGTGAACCATGTCTTCCAACTCAACATAGTGCTGCAAGTCAACCACATTACCAATATCTTGATTTAAACCATGTAAAAATCTTGCCATAGTGGCCTCTCGTTCTTCTTCAATGTTGGCTCGAATCATGATTATTTCCATCGCCTTGTGTAATCTTCCACACTTCTAGAACCTTGTATAAGACTTTGAAGCGTTTGGTGCAGCTCCCTATAATAATGACTAGGAACAAATCTCCTCCTCATGATGGCCTTCATCTTCTTCCCAAGTGTTTATCGG
>NW_006262339.1:15578206-15607038 GCF_000493195.1 Citrus x clementina | reverse complement strand
GCCTAGTCATCAAAATCATCTATGTCATCGCCATCTTCTTCTCCCATGACAGCACGCCCTTGATTACCTCTTACATTAGGAGCTATTGGTTGTTGCCTCCTTTGTAGATTGGCTATGGCAGTGTCTTGCCTCTCCAATTTGTCACGGATCTCTCCAAACATCAGATTCATGTGCTCAAATTGTTGTTGCATGGCTTTGAGCATGATTGATTGGTCTATAGCTTCTTGATCTTTTGACATATTTTTTATCTGAAAAGAATGTTAGCAAAAAGACCTCACAACACTCCCTCACGTGTTTCACTCAATTTGATGTCACTTAACTCTCGTGTTTAACACACAAATTGGCTTTTACGCTCTAATGATCTCACAAACTTTTGCATTTTACCACACTTAATTCTCTCTTTCAGTTCTTTATTAAACTAAATAAACAAAATCAAGAAAAAAAAACCCAAGTGGCACACCAAATATGACAATCCAGCACACTAACAAAGAAAAGAAATTAAGAGGACACAAAGAATGAAAAGGAAATTGAAGAAAGGAAAGCAAGCAAGCAAAGCAACACAATTGATATGTGTGTAAACTATGTCAAGGAAAATGAATAACTAAAATTTAATTTGATGAAAGTAGAAATACTTGAATCCTTTTGTAATCTTTTTTTTTTTTTTTTACGTTTTTCTCTTTTTTCTCTTTTTCTTTTTGACAATCAAAATAAATAAGACATTCAAACCTGATTAGAAACTAGCTCTGATACCAAATGATGCGAATCCCACAATGAAACTTTGAAACCCACACTTAATTTGTAGTTTCAACTTCCCAAGAAAGTTCTAAACAGATTTATGACAAACAAAATCTTGACCCAATGCTTAAGAAAACATGAACCAAAGGTATAGAGAATGATATTGACGCCACACTCAAAAAATTGATGAGAAGGTGAGTGATAAGTCTAAATTTAGAACGCCACAAGAATGCAAATTCTTGATAAGTTCCCTAGTTCTCAAAAGAACCAAAGAAAGAATAATCTTTCAAATTCAAATAATATTAATCTCTAAATTATTACATACAAGGTTGTTGAATTTAAATAGGCTAAAAGAAACCTAAGATCCTAAAAATACAAATGGAAACATTGGAACAACCCTCCAAGTAGGTTTGTCAAAGGATGCTTCAAAAGTATTCACCAACCCACCATAATTAATGCTATCTTTGACAAACTTAATGCTAGCCTACTATAATTAATGCTATCATTGACAACTTAATGTTAGCCCACCATCATTGATGGTAGACTTACCTTACACATTGACAAACTTGAAACAAAACAAACAAATGAAGTTGAAAAACAAAGGAGTCGTTGAAAATCCCAAGTCTGAACAAGCTATAATGAATTGGTCATAACTCCTTCTAAAGAACTCCAAATCTAGCTCTGTAAAATTTATTGGAAAGCTAACTTAATTATCTTTCCAACGGTATATAGCTTGCACATTAATTCTAGCTCAATCAATACAGTTTTTATTCCGAATTTAACCTTTCTGCATTTGATACAAATTGTGTATTTGGCTGCCCAATAACTTGAATAATGCCCACAATGCCTTGTCTTCTCTTCAAGCCCAATTCATGATGTCTTGCATCTTGAATTGAATTTTCAATCCATATTTTCTCAATTAATCCATTTAAAGCAGCTTGCATCTTTTTGGCTCTTGCTCTTGTAATTGGGCCTCCATGAATGTTCAAAGGATCACTTGAAGTTTTAATGGTATTCCCTTGATGGTTCTCATCACATAAGACTTTGAATTTTGGGTTTAATAGCACAAATGACAACCAAGAAGGGTAAAAAGGGGTTAAAAGAGTCTAACAATTATGGTTTTGCATCTATTATTTAAATTAAAGCAATTTACTTTTCCAATTCTTTGTAAGCCTATAATCATGCTAAATGCTCCTTGTTATTTATTAATGCTTATTTTTCTCCTTTATACTTGCTTTCACCTCCCAACAAAAGATCAACAAAAGGCTTTCCAGGTCTAAGATCACCCTAACAAATTCCATGATTCCTTTTATCATTAGATCACAAATGCTAACCGGGAAGAAAGAGTGCATATTTGCAAATAATAATAAAACTACTTACCTCCTTTTAGGATAGCCGTTTTTGAATTTTATTCATATTACACAGAATAAGAGGCTAATAAAGGGAAAACAAACTTAAATGCATGAGGTAAAAACAGCAGCCGATAGTTAAGCATACCAAAAATAAATGGAATAGTGATAAAGAACAAAGTTCTAAGAATGCCTATAAAATGGAATTCAAGTGATCCAAAGGAGACTCTAATAAAGAATTTTCGAATAGATTCCATAGCATATAATGCCATGACAAATGTCTCTTAGCAAAAAACCTAAACTAATTTGAATCAATTTCTAGACTAATGCTTACTTAGATTGATAGCTTACAAATGAGGTATATTCATTTTTAGCTATTATGACTATATGAATCATTTTTAGCTTACAATTAGAACAATCGTTTGTAACAAATTTATGAATAAAAATCATTAAGGGGAACGTTCTTCCACAAGTTGTAATTCATTAATTGAGATGATTTCTTCAAACAGCTCTTGAAAGTATTGATATATTTGATGATATACAACTCATGTACTCAAATAATTGATCACAAAATGTATAAGCTATCCCCTAGTTCCAAAGCACTCATGCACCGCACCAATGAGCATTCACATGCATAAGCATTCATGTCTATGCATCTCACAAAAACCCATATTCATTTTTGTCTTAAAACAGGGTACCAAACCATATAAAAAATTTTAAAAGTTTTCTGATGCACATGATCCTTATGAAAGGCAAGTGCAGAGCATATTAACTAAAAAAGGTACTCTAAGACCCAAGTTAGTGTTTGATCAAGATTAAAGAAAGAAGTAAGATGGAGAAAATGGGTTTCTCTCTTTAAGTAATGAACAATATTTTCTCCAAGGCCAAGGTCCCCTTTCTCATAGAGGTGGCCTCTATTTATAGATGATGGATGACATGGATTTAGGGTTTTGCCTTGAGCTCTCTTCTTAATGACACGTGTCATCCATCATTATTGTACACATGGATGTGATTTTGACTATAGAGAAACAACCATATTTAATCTATTCTTATATATTTCCCTACTCTTATGGCTTTGTGCGTGATTTCTTTAGACCATGGAATTAGGAATCAGAATTAGGTTTCCTCATATTCTTGTTTTCATAAGTGCCTAGGGGATTTTACCTTGGGTGTCATTCCCTTGGAATAGATTAGGGGTTGTTTCCTCCAGAATAAAACTTTTTACCTAAAAGAGTGTACTTGTGGCGTAATGCGGTGCCTATGAAATGTGGCACTTACATTACTGCCCCTGTGAGTGTATTTTCCTTAGAAAATGCTTTGGTTGGAATAGGAAGTTCTGACTTTTGTTCAACTGCCCACGTGGCCTTTATGAAGGAATTATGCCTTAGGTGTTTGAATATACTTCGGGAGAAATGTGTCAATGAACTTTTCTTTTATTTGACTTAGGGAAAAGTGATCTATTTCCTTTGAATTGAAGTTCTAAGATGAAATGTTAGTTCTTTGAATTCTTCCTCTAAACCAAAGTTCCAAGATGAAATAATAGTCATTCTTTGAGCTTTTTCCTGCACTGAAGTTCTTGGATGAATTATGGATTGTTCTTTAAACCAGTGAAATCCAATCCATTGAATTTTCCCTCTGAAATGAGTTCCAAGAGGAGTTTCTTCCACTTTTTTTATTTTTGAGTGGTATATGAAAATCTTTATTTGTATTCTGGAATTTTAGTGAGCTGGTATTTTATGGTTTGTTTTAATTACTCATTTTCGTCTTGCGTTGTATAGAATTGGCCTTCCTTATTTTTGATTTCTCTTATTGGCTTTTGGCTTTTGTTTTCCTTGGTTAGCCTTTGCCTTGGTTTTTCCTTAGCTTTTATTTTCCTCGGTCTTCTTTTAGCCTTTGTTCACCTTGTTGGGTATTGGCTTTTTTCTAGTTTGGCCAGCTCTTGTGGCTTTGGCTTTTGTTTACCTTAGTTTTCCCTTAGCCTTTGTTTGCCTTGTTGGGCATTAGTTTTCTCATGGTTTAATGTACTTTTCTTGCCTTGCCTTTTGTTTGCTTAGGCTTTTTCTTAACACCAGATCTATAACAGAACAAAGTATGTTCTTAGGGCCAATAGCCCGCAAGTTCTAGTTTCCAACCGATATACACTTATCCATCAAATACCAAATCTGAAAATCATATTTGAAAATAGTTTTTCACGATACCACCTGAAAACACGGCACTCTTGGCCTTCAAAGAGGGTGAACGTTGTGAGAAAATAATTTCATGTTACAAAAATTGGTTTTGGGGGATAAAACAAGACCTTTCTGATGCACAAGATCCTTAGGCTTAAGGCAAGTGCAGAGCATACTCAGTTTAGAAAATTAGAAGTGAGCGTATCATTATTAACCCCAAATAAATTTTTTGATTCCTAGAAGAGAGAAAAAGGTTTAGAGAAACATGATGTGAAGAAAACTTGAATTTGATTTCAATTTAACTCCTGTCTTACAAAGGGATAGAAAGATCCTTATATAGAGATCTCGAGGAAGGAGAGATAAAGTGGGACCCTTATCTTTTACAAAAGTAAAATGATTAAAGCACACCACGCCAAAAATAAAAAGGAAAAGCAAAAAACACACTTTAAACAAGACAAGACCCTTGTCTAATTATTAAAGCAAAATTTAAAAAAGCAAAAGCTAAAGATTCTCATGCGTGTCTGCAATCATGGAGTGGATGGGTAGTGTGATGGAGACACATTGCCAGTTTCTTTCTTATATTGGCGTTTGGCACGACGGATCTGTCTGTGATCAAGATAAGCTTCAGCTTGCAGATAGGTTTCTTCATTAGCATTAGTCATCTCTTTTGGGGCTGATATAGCAAGAGGGTCTGGGTCTGTGACAGTGTAATGGGGATTTTCAGCATGGAGAAGAGACTGAAAATCTTCCCATGGATCTTAAGCGTCTTGGAATAAGACGTTAGTTTAGTCAGGATGTTGTTCCATGACAAGGATTCCTTGAGGACTTGAACTGGAACCTGGAGTACAAGTCTGTGTCTTTGGGACAATTTCCAAGGTGGGTGATGGTCCAACAGAGGTGTGATGGATGTTTGTGGCAGGTGGCTGAACATTGTTGAGTTCCATGAGGTATGATTTGAGAACAGTGGTAACAAATGTATCATGGATGAGAGTATAAGGATAAGGATAAGTTTTCCATTCATAGGCCATATCTTGTGTTCAGAAGTCTCTTGTTTCTGAGTGCTGGAAGTAAGGTCTATGAACGATGAAGATTGTAGTGAACAGGTTGGCTTCTTGTTCTGGCATTCTATCTAATCCGTGAAAGTACACAAATTTTTTAGTTGTTTTCGCCACCACGTGAGTGGTGAATACGATTCAAGGAGAGTCCAGAGAAGATCTGATGAGAACTCAGGAGTGATGATGTGTGTGAGGACTGGTTTAACAGGAAAAAACCAATTTGGCAGCATATAGGGTAGTGAGACACTACATGTACCATAACTCATCTTCGCTGATAGTTAGGGAAGACAGGGTAAGACCTGTGAGAAACAGGTTTTCCATACAGAGGGAAGGAAAGCGATCAGGCTTTTTGCTTTGAACATTGAAGAAATACCGAAAAAGGAATTTCTTTGCAAAGTCTTGGAACTGGTAGGCTGAATGAAAAGGAATGTTCATAGGAAAAGTTATCTGGTTGAGAGCTTTGAAAGGAAGTTGACGATTCATGGCTATAACTGGGATAGTGTGGATGGAGGAAATAAGTGAAGGTTTATTTATAGCCGGACGTGTAAGAAAGTCTGGGATGAGGTAAACTAGTTTTTGAGGTTGAGCAACTGTTTGTCAAGGAACAACTTATTTTTGAAGTCAAAGATTCGAGGAAAAGAGGAGTTGTCCATGTTGATAAGGAATTTATGGCTGATTAGATGAAATTCAAATTCATTAATTTGGGCAGATTCGGGAATATAAGAATATTCGACAAGGTTTTCAATTTTAGAGGCTACATGTTTTTGACATGATCTTGGAAGAGAGAGACTAGAGGAAAGAGAAATATGGGATGAAGACGATAAAGGTGTTGTGGCTGAAGATGAAGTTGTTTCCATGTTTAGGTAATCTTCTTCTAGGAGATCAAATAAGATTATTTGGAATTCCTAATGATACCACCTCTGCGTGAAGTGTGGCTCTGATACCAGTGGGTAATTGTACGTGGCTTTGTTACACCAGATCTATAACAAAACGAAGTCTGTCCTTAGGGACAATAGCCAGCAAGTTCTGGTTTCCAGCCGATATACACTTATCCATCAAATACCATGTCATTATGGAGTGGAGAGATAGCGCGATGGTGACACGTCTCCTGTCGCTTTCTCATATTGGCGCTTGTGCCGACGTATCTGCCTCTGGTCGAGATATGCCTCAGCTTACTGATATTTGTCTTCATCAACGTCAATCATGTGCGGCTTTGTTACACTAGATCTATAACAGAACGAAGTCTGTCCTTGGGGACAATAGCCCGCATGTTCTGGTTTCCAGTCGATATACACTTATCTATCAAATACCAAATCCGAAAATCATATTTGAAAATAGTTTTTCACGATATCACCCGAACACACGGCAATCATGGCCTCAAAGAGGGTGAACGTTGTGAGAAAACACTTTCATTTTATAAAAATCGGTTTTGGAGGGTAAAATAGGACCTTTCTGATGCATAGAATCCTTAGGCTTAAGGCAAGTGCAGAGCATACTCAGTATAGAAAATTAGAGGTGAGCGAATCATTATTAACCCAAATAATGACAACTTGTCACCATCACATTGCTTTTAATGCAATAAGCCCATGTGTCTCCCGTATGCTTTGAATGTTTATGTAAAAAGTCTTAGTCGGTGTGCTTTACTTTCTGTTTTCCTTTATCTTATGTAAAAGTCTTAGTCGGTGTGATTTACTTTCTAAAAAGGTGTGCTTTACTTTTCTAACAGCATGTGCCTATTTGTCGATTCTAATCATTCAAGGGGTCTTGTCCTTGATGACTTTCTATATAAGGCACCTTATGCTTCTGTTGTAGGCATAAGTTAATGAGAAATAAACATTTTCATTTCCTTACATCATGTTTCTGTAAATCTTTTCTCTCTTCTAGGGCTCAAAGAAATTATTTGGGTTAATAATGATACGCTCGCCTCTAATTTTCTATACTGAGTATGCTCTGCACTTGCCTTAAGCCTAAGGATCCTGTACATCAGAAAGGTCTTGTTTTATCCTCCAAAACCGATTTTTATAAAATGAAAGTGTTTTCTCACAACGTTCACCCTCTTTGAGGCCATGAGTGCCGTGTGTTCGGGTGATACCGTGAAAAACTGTTTTCAAATATGATTTTCGGATTTGGTATTTGATGGATAAGTGTATATCGGCTAGAAACCAGAACTTGCGGGCTATTGTCCCTAAGGACAGACTTCGTTCTGTTATAGATCTGGTGTAACAACGCCACATACAATTACCCATTGGTATCGGAGCCACACTTCATGCAGAGGTGGTATCATTAGGAATTCCAAATAATCTTATTTGATCTCCTAGAAGAAGATTACCTAAACATGGAAACAACTTCATCTTCAACCTCAACACCTTCATCGTCTTCATCCCATATTTCTCTTTCCTCCAGTCTCTCTCTTCCAAGATCATGTCAAAAACATGTAGCCTCTAAAATTGAAAACCTTGTCGAATATTCTTATATTCCCGAATCTGTCCAAATCAATGAATCACAGTTTCCTATCATGAGTCCCTACAACCTCTACAAACAAAACACTTTTCTCACCAGAAGTATTAGAATCCTCATCTCCACAAAAAGACCACTCCCAAAAGAGTATATCCAGTCTTCTAGACTCGATCAGTGTGCTTTACAAGCCTCTCCTAGTGAACAGTATGTCACTTTAGAAATACCCTAAGATCTCGTAGCAAACTGGAAACAAGAAGGGTATACCCATCTTCATCTTGGTGGTATTAGATTGATTCTAACTCTCCATGGTCGAAAAGGCTTACCTGTTACAGCCAGAATTGCTCTCCTGAACACCAGGTTCAAATAGTACCAACATGCTGTTATAGGGACCGTTCTGACCACACTCCATGTTGGTAGTGTCCTCTTAACCTTTTATCCAAATTTCACCCTTTCTCTTGAGGATCCCAACCTTCCCACAACCATCAAAGTTCAGATCCAGCTCCAAGGAGCATACCAGACACCTACATCAAAGCTTGCCACTCTTCATCACCAAATAGTGTATCAATTACAAAATCATGCACTAGATCTTCCTACACCTTACACCACATCTGATGCCTTAATGATCCTTGCTGACACCAACACAATTCCAACCATCATCCAAATTCCCAAACAAATCCAGAAACAAGAATTACTCAAACTTATGCCTCTTGAATGGCTGACCAATTATGAGCACTTCCACCAAAACTCTGAACCAGTTCAAGCAACAGAAGCCACATTTGAAAGACGACAAAATGGTCAAGTCAAACTATCTTTTCAAACACTCAAGCCACAACCTGTTTCAGTAACTCCAAGGCTTTCTTACACTGGTATGATTACAGCAGTCCAAACTGGTTAAGAAAGGAAACTTCCAATTCATGGTTTCTCATCCGAAGGGTATCCTGTATATCCTGATAAAATCAATGGTCATTTTCTATGGGATGTTCCTGAAGCCCATATGTGTAATCCAGATTGTCCTTGCTTGGATGATACGGATATTGAAGATGAACTCGAAGTCATGCAAAGAAAGAAAAAGAAAAAGAAAACATTCTCATTCAAAAACATCTTGCAAATCTTTTCGTCCACTATCTCCACCAGATCCCAAACCTCCCTTTCAACCAATAAGATCATGCCTAATGTTTTCAGGTCAATCTTATGAAGAGTCCTTCCCTCCACTTGAAAAGCAGACAGACACTCAAACCAGAGTTGTCTCTAAACCCTTTGTCCAGTCCCCAGTTACAGCCTCTGGGCAACCTGAAGAGCCAAAACAGTATGAACCTGTTTTAAATTGGCAAACCAAAAATGCCAATGCTCAGAATCATGTAGCCTCTAAAATTGAAAACCTTGTCAAATATTCTTATATTCTCGAAATTTGCCCAAATCAATGAATCACAGTTTCCTATCATGAGTCCCTACAACCTCTACAAACAAAAAACTTCTCTCACTAAAAGTATTAAAACCCTCATCTTCACAAAAAGACCACTCCCAAAAGAGTATAAAAAATTCGAATTTCATCTCATCAGCCACAAATTTCTTATCAACATGGATAACTCTTCTTTTCCCACTTGACCGCCAAAATCTCTTTGTAGATCACATGGTAATTCTTTTCAGATTCTTTGAATTGTCCGCTTGCATGTGCACAGAAGTGACGTACACCATTTTTCTCTTCAAGAAGGATGGCACTACAGTAATCATCGATGGCATCGGTTTGTAGAATGCGTTGTCCAATTGTGGGGATTCGGAGAGGATGAGGTGATTAGGCTATCACCTTTAGTTGTTGGACAGTTTCTCTCTGTGCTGGTCCCAATGGAGGGCACTGTTTTTTTAGCGTGCGGGACAACTGGCTTGTGTGGATTGCAACTTTAGGGATGAAATCACGGACATAATTAACAATCCCGAGGAATTATTTGATCTACTTTTTGTTGAGATGTGTGTCCGAAAACTTTAATAATTCAGCTGCAATGTGTGGACCAGGTTGATAATGGCCATCTTTAATCACCATGCCAAGAAAGTCAATTGATTCCTTTGCTATGCTGCTTTTCTTTTCAGAAAGCATGATTCCGTGTTCCTGCACAATATGAAAGAAATCCAAAAGGAGCTTCTGGTGGCTCTCATGGTCAGAGGAAAATAATAAGATATCATCAATGTATACCAGAGCATGATGAAGGATAGGACTGAAGATTTTTGTCATGGTCTTTTGAAATAATAAAGGGGCAACCTTAAGACCAAAAGGCATAACAGTCCACTGATAATGGGCATCAGGGATGCAGAAGGCAGTTTTGTGACTGTCAACCAGTGAAATACCAAGTTGCCAAAAACCAACTTTTAGATCAAACTTAGAGAAGATACGAGCCCCTTGAAGATGGACAAACAAGGTCTGGAATTTTAGAAGGGGGAACTTATCATCTTTAAGGAAAGAATTAAGTGGCTGGTAATCAATAACTAACCTCTTTTTACCACGAACTAATTCAGATCGGTTTTCAACATAGAAGGCTTGACAAGCCCAATCTAAATCAGTCGGTTCAATAAGACCTTCCTGAAGCAACTGAGAACATTCTTGCTTAGCGAGTAGGAGGTCAGAATGAGACATACCCGGGCGTGATGCTTTTGTGGGGTTTATGGCTTCGTTAAGCGTGAAAGGAAGGTGAATGAAGAATTAATCATTCTTCTAAAGAGGTGAAGGATGATGGAACTGTGAATGGTTTTCTGGACAAAACTCGAGGAACTTTTATGAAATATGACTGTATGGAGATGGTGTTTCGGAAAGTGTATACAGACGTAATGTACTGTATAAGGCAAGAACATTTGCTTATAGCGAACTCCAGAACTGGTGAGGAATAGGTTTTTAACCAAATGAAGAATGTCAAAACCTATGAGTAAATCTTTATCTAGGAGGTTGGATGCTACAATCTTTTTCCAAATTATGCAATTCGGAAAGAATTGAATACCAATGGGTTTTTTTGTAATCAAAGTGGTTTCAAAAGTTTCTCCATTAACTGCTCAGAAAAGTTTCAAGTGTTTTTCCCAACAATCAGAGGGAAGGATAGAAGGATCAATCATACTGGTATCTGCACCAGTGTCAATAAACCTGATGACAGGAACAAGTTTATGAAATTTGGAAGGAAGGATTGACATTTTTAGAGAAGGTCTAGGAATGGCTGAAACATGGTTGACAGTTTGAATTGTAGAAATGACTGAAATATCATCGACTAAAATATCATCAGAATCAGAAGATTCTGTGATAATCAAAGCAGTCTGATCATCTTGTTCTGACTGTTCTGAAAAATTTGATTCAACATCTTCATTCTCAGATAACAGGGAAGAATGTTGAAGATGCTGTATGAGACGAACAACTTTAGCAGATTTGTGAGGACAATTTTGAGCAAAGTTACCGCGTTTCTTGCAGATGAAACAACGGTTGTGCTTTTTCTTTCTGTACTGGGAAGCATCCTTTTTTCTGAAATATCGGAGAGGTTTTTTAGAGGATGATTTTCTATGGAAGTGTTTCTGGAAATGTTTCTTCTTTCTGGTTGGACAGATACACTTCTTTTCATCTTTGCACTCTATCCTGAGATAGGGTTTTTTACAGGCTTCAGAAAAGGATTTTTTGTCTTCCATGAGATCTTTGAAAAATTCTTTTTGCTCACAGATCTTGTCGAGACATTGCATTGCCATTTGGAAAATCTTTCCCAGAGAGATATCAGCTATGCTGAGATTAGTGGCTATGAGTTTCCTTTGAAGATTAGGTTGTAACTCAGAAGGAAGAGAGGCTATGAAGACATGTTTGAGAGATGGCTCGTTGAACCCATTCAGCTTATAAAATAGAATACTCATCCTTTTGTAATGAAATTCCAAAAGGTGTCTTTTGAGAGAGCAGCATTTCATCTGATGATACTCTTTTCTGTCTGCATCAGTGGAGGCAGTTTTTTCTCTGATGAATTGTTCATGGATGATATTGAGTGATGTGCCAATTGGGGATTGCGTGAATTGGAGCTGACGGTATTCTCCCAAGCTTTCTAACCAATCACGTAAAGAACCCGTTGATCGAGCCATGAATTCATGGAGAATAGCTTGAGGTTGAGCATTTGGTTTGGTTCCTTGGAGGTCAATCCATGCGGCAAATTCTTGAAGTCAAACAGGCCATTTATGATGGGGAATGTCATCAAAAGTGAACCAAGATGCTGAAGATGGTTTTGTTGAGTGATCAAGAACTGGTGGAGGCATTGATGGCTCTGGTTCTGTTGGAGATGCTTTATTTTCAGCATCAGAAGAACTGTCTTCAACAATAGGTGTGGCAGTTGTAGTGCTTGGATTTTCAGTTTTGGTGGTCATTAATATGCTTGTCATGTCAGCATATTCGGATTCAGAGTCAGTGGAGGTACCGACTGAGTTTATGGGTGAGGAAGAGGAAGACGGGTTGGACTTTGATGGGTTTGACTCATAGACTATTTCTGGCTCAGAGGAGTCAGAAGATGTGTTTTGGACAGTATGATAATGATACTGATCCATTGGGCCTTTGTCTTTTTTGGGAGGTTCAGGAGTGGCTTTGGGTGAATCCTCTAGTGGTACTGGAGGAATAGATGAAGATGAAGATGAAGTGGCCTTTGACTTTGGTTCTGAGATCTTGACTTTGAATTTTGATTTTTTAGGTAAAGATGGCTTTGGTTGAGGTGTTGGTTGAAGGTGTGAGAATCCAAAGAACTGATTGTAAACAAGTTGTTGAGGTCTGGATGGTGTGTAGAAAGGTGCATAAGTTTCAAAGATCGGAGGAGGTACTGGTGGTATTTGTGTTTGAGTACAAAGGGAAGGTCGAGTCTTTTCAGCATCAATTCTTGTTAATTCAGCTTTGAGCTTCCTGATCTCTGCTTCTTTTTTATTAAATTTTGGACCCCATATGTGGTTGTTAATCATTCGTCTGAGATCAGTATCTAGCTCAGAGATACGTTCTTGTAGATGGATGTACATCTGATCAAGGTGATTGCTGATTGAATCAACTTTAGTTTCAGTTTGAGAGACTTGACTGGCAACTCGATCAATTTTCTTACCGAGTTGTTGAAGAGTTTGATTCTGAGCATTCAGTATTGGCATTTTTGGTTTGCCAGTTTAAAACAACTTCATACTGTTTTGCTTCTTTAGGTTGCCCAGAGGCCGTAACTGGGGATTGGACAAAAGGTTTTGAGGTAACTCTAGTTTGTGTGTCTGTTTGTTTTTCAAGTGGAGGGAAGGATTCTTCATAAGATTGACTCGAAAACATCAGGCATAATCTGATTGGGTGGACAGGAGGTTTGGGATCTGGTGGAGGTTGTGGAGGAAAAGAGTTACAAGATGTTTTTGGATGAGAAGGTTTTTTCTTTTTCTTTTTCTTTTTCTTTTTCTTTTTCTTTCTCCTCATAACTTCTAGTTCATCATCAACATTTGTGTCGTCCAAGCAAGGACAATCTGGATTGCACATATGGGCTTCAGGAACATCCCATAGAAAATGACCATCGATTTTGTCAGGATACACCGGATACCCCTCTGATGAGAAACCATGAGTGGGAAGTTTCTTTTCTTGACCAGTTTGAACTGCTGTTATCATAGCAGTGTAGGAAAGCTGTAAAGTGTCTAAAACATGCTTGGTCTCATGTGTTTGAAAAGATAGTTTAACTTGACCATTTTGTCGTCTTTCAAACGTGGCTTCTGTTGTTTGAACTAGTTCAGAGTTTTGGTGAAACAGTTCATAGTTGGTTAACCATTCAAGAGGCATAAATTTGAGCAATTCTTGTTTCTGGATTTGTTTGGGAATTTGGATGATGGTTGGAATTGTGTCCGTGTCGGCAAGGATCATTAAGGCATCAGATGTAGTGTGTGGTGTGGGAAGATCTAGTGCATACTTCTGTAATCGATACACTATTTGGTGATGAAGAGTTGCTATCTTTGATGTGGGTGTTTGTTCTGCTCCTTGGAACTGGATTTGGACCTTAAGGGTCGTGGGAAGGTTGGGATCGTCAAGAGAGAGGTTGAAATTTGGGTAAAAGGTTAACAAGACACTGCCAGTATGGAGCGTGGTCAGGACGGTTCCTATAACAGCATGTTGGTACTGTTTGAACCTGGTGTCTAACAAAGTAATCCTAGCCATAACAGGTAAACCTTTTCTGCCATGGAGGGTGAGGATCAATCTTACACCGCCAAGGAGGAGATGCGTATAGCCTTCTCGTTTCCAGTTTGCCATGAGATCTGGGGGTATTTCCAAAGTGACGTACTGCTCACTTTGAGAGGCTTGTAAAGCACACTGATCCAGTGTTGAAGACTGAATATATTCTTTTGGGAGTGGTCTTTTGGTGGAGATCAGGGTTCGGATACTTCTGGTGAACGAAGTTTTTTTTTTGTATAGATTATAAGGACTCATGATAGGGAACTGGGATTCATTGATTTGGGCAGACTCGGGGATATAGGAATATTCAACAAGGTTTTCAATATTAGAAGCTATGAGTTTGGAACATGACTTTGGAAGAGATAGAGTAGATGAAAGAGAAATATGAGACGAAGATGATGAAGGAGTTGAGATTGAAGATGAAGTTGCTTCCATGTTTGATTAATCTTCTTTTAGGAGATCAAATAATATTACTTAGAATTATAAATGATACCACTTCTGTGTTGGGTGTGTGGCTCTGATACCAGTGGATAAATATTACAACAAAACTTTTTCTCTCTGTTTGCCTAGGTAAGTTTTTCCTCATCATTAGCTTTAGGAGAAGTGAACTATTTTTTGAAGGAATATTATTATGAAAATTTTCCTCCTTAACAATATAAAATAATGGTAACTATTTCGGAAGAATATTATTATAGAACTTTTCTTCCTTATTAGCTTAGGGAAGTTTTTCCTCTTTGTTGGCAAAGGAAAAACAACCTATTCTAGAGGAATATTAATATGAAATTTTTTCTCCTTAATGGCCTAGGGAATTTTTCCGACTTTAACACTTAGGAAAAAGCAAGCTACTCTGAGTGAATGTTGTTAGGGAAATTTACCTCCTTGTTGGCCCATGAAAGTTTTTCCTCTTTCTTAGCCTAAGAAAAAGTGAATGACTCAGTAGGAATATTATTAGAGAGTGTAACACTACACTATATTATTTACTTTAAAATGCTTAAAAACACAGTTACTTTTAATATAAATACAAATTTTAAAAGTTTACAACAAACAAAACTTTCTTACAAAAAGTAAGAGTCATACAGAAACTTTATTTTACATAAAACTAAGATGTTTATTTTTATTGAAACAAATTTGAGCCTATTATAAAATCCCAAGGTCTATTACGTCCATATGCACTTCGTCTTGATTAGGACTTGGCGCCAGCTTGCCCTACAATGTAAGGACTTAGTGAGCTAATGCCCAGTAAGATAACACTTTGATGCATGTATAAATTATGATGCATATGGATGACTATATTAAGCTCTTAAAATAAACTTAGAAAATACAAAGCAACTTTATTTGGGCCCTAGGTATGTTGCACTACAAGGCTGACACTTTTACTCTTTAAACAATATGCCTTTGGGCCTCATTAGTTGATCTTTTGGGCGTTACGTATCGCCGTCTCCAAAATATTTCTTTCAACTTAGCTTTGAGGGCTTGCCCTCCTTAGAACTTTGCCACCTGGTAGTACAACCACCTATTTTTCATAAATTCATTTTCTGAAACGTCTTCTTCATAATGTAGTCCATGATATGCATGCATCCAATGCAACTTATAACATTTGAAATTCCTCAATGCATAACAAAATCAACACACAACATTATTTAAAAACAAGAGTCTTTAGTATAGGCGGCATAGCCGACCATAGCATAATTAAGTATAAGTATCACATATTAGGCGGCAGAGCCGACCATAACATCACATATTAGGCGGCAGAGCCGACCATAGCATCACATATTCGGCGGCAAGGCCGACCATAGCATCACATATTAGGCGGCCGGGCCGACCATATAAAGATATAATTAATCACACTAGAATAGCCATCATAATATAAAGGAATTGTTAAAACTGAACTTAAGTATGAAAAGAATTTTGTCCTTACATTGCAATTGAAGTGTTACTTACCTCTTGATCTTGACTTCTCTAGACCTTTCTAAGTTACGGATTCCTCTACTCTTGTTATTATGACTTAGGATAGAAGGGAATGAAATTTCTAGGTTGCATTGAAAATGAGAGGTGGTGGGGGGTATTTATAGAATTTCTTAAGGCTAATGGATGGTTAGGATTTTGCCACCACAACTCTTGATCAATGATTGAGATTAATCTTCACAAAGAACTTACTCAATTCAAGAAGTCTCAACTTTCTCTACATACTTCTTACATCATCACTTATGTCATCACTTATTTCATGATTTCTTATGTCATTAAATATTATAAACTTTAGGAGCTTGTTAGCTTAAAATAAAATCTATAGTATTTAAGTGAGAAAATTGTACCTCACAAGGAGTTTTTCCGATTTCTTGAAGTAGGGAAAAGTGGCATTTTATTGGTTTGGCTTGCTCTTTGGCCTTGACTTTTGTTTGCCTTGAGTTTTCCTTAACCTTCATTTGCTTTACTTTATTGGCATTAACCTTTTCTTGGATTGGTTTGCTCTTGTGGCCTTGGCTTTTTTTGCCTTGGTTTTCTTGGCTTTTATTATTTCCTCAGCCTATGTTGCCTTGTTGGGCATTGGCCTTTTCTTAGCTTTCCTTGAGTGCCTTTAGAGTTTTGGATGATGTTGCCCTAAAGATCATGGGTAAGATAATTGATGTAACTTCTAATTCTAGACGTTCTATGTAACACTCCACTTAAATATTCATTTTAAAGATGTTTAAAACATTGTGCTTTTATAAATACGGATTAAAAAAAAAGATTTACACAACAAACAACACTTTCTTAAAATGTAAAAGTCATGCAGAAACTTATTAGTATAAAAAATTTATTATTACATAAAACTAAGATGCTTATTTATTATTGAAACAAAGTTGAGCCCATCATAAAATCCCAAGGTCTATTATGCCCATATGCACTTCGTCTTGGCTAGGACTTGGCGCCAGCTTGCCCTACTTATCGTTACCTGCAATGTAAGGACTTTATGAGCTAATGCCCAATAAGATAACATTTGGATGCATGTATATGATGCATATGGATGACCATATAAAGCGTTTAAGAGAAACTTAGAAAATACAAAACAACTTTATTAGGGCCCTAGGTATGTTGCACTACAAGGATGACACTTTTACTCTTTAAACAATATGCCCTTGGGCCTTATTAATTGATCCCCAAAAGATTTCTTTTTACTTAGCTTTGAGGGCTTGCCCTCCTTAGAAACTTTGCCACATGGTAGTACAACCACCTATTTTTCATAAATTTATTTTCTGAAACATCTTTTTCATAATGTAATCCATGATATGCATGTATCCAATGCAACTTATGTCATAACATTTAAAGTTCCTAGATGCATAAAAGAATCAACACACAACACAATTTAAGAATAAGATTCTTTAATACAGGCGGCATAGCCGACCATAGCATAATTAAGTATAAGTATCACAGATTAGGCGGCAGAGTCGACCATATCATAACTAAATATCATAGATTAGGCAGCAGAGCCGACCATAACATAATTAAGTATCATAGCTTAGGCGGTAGAGCCGACCATAACGTAACTAAGTATCATAGGCAGCAGGGCCGACCATAACATAATTAAGTATCATAGCTTAGGCGGCAGAGTCGACCATAACGTAACTAATTATCATAGATTATAACTAATCACATCATAATAACCATCACAACATAAAGGAATAGTTAAAATTGAAGTTAAATATGAAAAGAAATTTTGTCCTTACATTGCAGTTGAAGTGTTACTTACCTAACTTCTCTAGACCTTTCTAATTAAGGATTTCTCTACTCTTGATATTATGACTTAGAATATAAGAGAATGAAATTTATAGGTTGGATTGAAAATGAAAGGGGGTAGGGGGTATTTATAGGATTTCTTAGGGCTAATGGATGGCTACGATTTTGCCACCATAAATCTTGATCAATGGTTGAGATTAACCTTCATAAATACCTTACTAAATTCTAGAATTCTTATCTTTCTTTATATACTTCTCTTACATCATCACTTATGTCATTGCTTATGTCATCATTACTTATGTTATTGCTTATGTCACCTTACCGGGCCATGAATTCACGGAGAACAGCTTGAGTATGAGCATGAGGTTTGGTTCCTTGGAGATCAATCCATGCAGCAAATTCTTGAAGTCTAGCAGGCCATTTGTGAGTATGCTCTGCACTTGCCTTAAGCCTAAGGATCATGTGCATAAAAAAGGTCCTGTTTTTATCCTCCCAAACCAATTTTTATAACCTGAAAGTGTTTTCTCACAACGTTCACCCTCTTTGAGGCCATGGGTGCCGTGTTTTAGGGTGGTATCGTGAAAAACTATTTCAACCTCTACACCTATTGTTGAAGACATTCCTTCTGATCACTCAACCAAATCATCCTAGCCTCTTGGTTCACATTACTAAATTCTAGAATTCTTAATGATCTCTATAAACTTCTTTTACATCATCACTTATGTCATTGCTTATATCATCATTAATTAAATATTTTATATTATTATTATTATTATTATTATTATTATTATTATAATATTATACTTAAGTGTGAAAATTGTACCTCATAAGTCCTCCCCCCTTTAAAAAATTTCGTCCTCGAAATTTACTTACTGAATAACTTAGGATACTTATTCTTCATCTCTTCATCACATTCCCATGTTGCCTTCTCCACTGAGCTATTTCGCTATAGTACTTTAACTAAAGGGATCTTCTTATTCCTTAACTCCTTTATCTTCCTATCAAGAATTTGAATTGGACGTTCTTCATAGGTTAGGTCTCCTTCTAGTTGTAGAGGCTTATAATTTAGCACATGAGAGGAGTCTGGGACGTATTTCTTTAACATGGTGAGAGGGGAAGTCGGTAAGAAACATTCCTGACACGATCGAGTATTTCAAATAGCCCAATAAACTTCGGACTTAATTTTCCTTTGTTCCAAAATCTCATCGATCCTTTTACTGGGGCAACTTTTAGAAATACTTTGTCACCAACTTGAAATTCCAAAGGCCTTCGCCTTTTATCCGAATAACTTTTCTGTCTACTTTGAGCTACCTGCATTCTTTGATGTATTTTCTCGATCGCTTCAGATGATGCAGTAATTAAGTCAGGTCCAAGATGCCTTTACTCGCCCATCTCATCCCAATGAATAGGCGATCTACATTTTCTACCATATAGAGCTTCATATGGTGCCATGCCAATTGTTGCTTGGTAACTATTGTTGTAGGCAAATTCAACCAATGGTAAATACTTGCTCCATGATCCTTGAAAGTCAATAGCACATCCTCGCAATATATCTTCAATCGTCTGAATTGTTCTTTCTGGCTGGCCGTCTGTTTGAGGGTGAAATATTGTATTAAATTTTAATTTTGTCCCCACATCGCTATGTAACTTTTTCCAGAATGTCGAAGTAAACCTTGCATCTCGGTCAGAAATAATAGAAATGGGTACACCATGTAGTCTTACTATCTCCTTTACATATATTTCTGCAAGCTGGTCCATGGTGTATGTCATTCGAATAGGCAAGAAGTGAGTAGACTTTGTGAGTCGATCGACAATCACCCAAATAGCATCATGCATTTTTGCAGTCCTTGGAAGACCAATGACGAAGTCCATCGTGATTTCTTCCCACTTCCATTGAGGAACTTGATTGGATTCCAAATGTCCTGCTGGTCTCTAGTGCTCTGCTTTGATTTGTTGACAAGTGATACATTTTGACACGAACTCAACTATATCATTCTTTATTCCAGGCCACCAATAATGCTTCTTTAAGTCTTTCTACATCTTTATTGTGCTAGGATGAAGTGAATATAGGGTTGTGTGAGTTTCAAGTAGAATATTTTTCTTTATATCTGCATTATCTTGCACACATATCCTATCCTTGAACAAGATGATTCCCTTCTCTCACTTCTTAAACGATGTCTCCTTTGAGTTGGCCTCCACCTTCAAGTTCTTCAAGTAGGAATCACTTTCCTGCCGTTCCTTAATCTTTTCTAATAAGGTTGAGCGAAGCGTCATGTTGGCTAATTTTCCTACTACTAGCTCAATCTCTACCTTGCATATATCATTTTGTAATGGCTTAGGTAAAATCCTTAAAGCTGACAGGCTTGACTTTCTACTTAGTGCATTTGCTACCATATTTGCTTTTCCAGGATGATAGTTTATTTGCTACCATAGACAAGCTATAGCCAACGTCATTGTCGTATATTCAGCTCCTTTTGCATAAAGAAGTATTTGAGACTCTTGTGATCAGTGTAAATCTTACAATGCGCCCCCATTAAATAGTGACGCCATATTTTTAATGCCCGTACCACCGCTGCCAACTCCAGAGGCATCGCTATAGATAAAAAAATCCTTAGAGCTGTTAGGAATGACTAGGATTGGAGTAGTGACCATTCATCATTTTAGTTCTTCAAAGCTTTTCTCGCATTCTGGCATCCATACAAACTTGGCATTTTTCTTTGTCAACTGGGTCAATGTGAAGAGAATAAGGATAAAACTATCACAAGCACATGGGATGAGGCATATTCAAATCCTACTCAAGTTCCTGTCAGACCCGTTACAAGAGCTCAAGCAAAGAAATTCAAAGAAGCGCTTAATGGATTATTCAAGCAACTTGGGCTCAATCAAATTCGTGGAGGCCCATTGAAGGAATCGCACATGATAAATGCATGATTTAGGCTTAGGAAAATATATTTTTTTTCCTTTTTCAGATACTTTCCCTTTTCTTGAGGAGCCTATTAGGGAAACAAATCAATTATTTCTATTTTAATCGCCTAGTTTCCATTTAATTGATGTAAGGCATTGAAGCCAATTAGGATCCTGATTTGATTTAGATTCTTTCCTATTTACTTAAATTAGGATTCTAATTTGATTTAGATTATTTCCTATTAGGGAAGATTCAGATTTTTTTTTGGTTTATGATTTATTTTCAAAAGTTCTTGTAACCAACCCTATATAATGTACTTGAATCAAATAAACAGGAGAGAATGTTTTGATGCAATTGGTGAGGGAGTTAATTCTCTTTGGTTCTTTACAAACTCTTTGAACTTATCAGATTTCCATGGCGTTCAAACTTATAGGGTTTCCTTTTTAAATCAATTTTGCGTCCTTTTGGTTTATGCTCTTTAAATCCATAAGTTTTACCTATTCCTTTTCCTAAAAAAAGAAGAAAAAAAAAGAAGATAGAGAGAATCCCCTCTTTAAATCTTTCATTTTTTCATTATTTGTGTCTTGGAAGTCTAAAACTAGTTTTACCCCATTGGTGAAAAATTTTGTCCAAAATCAAAACTCGACTTTATGTACACATTGCCTTCTTACTCTTGAAATTTAAGTCTCCTTAGTGTAATCATTGTGAAATTGCTGTTGAAATCCTAATATTGGTTTGATTAGTTTGATAAGAACCAAGTGAGAATTACTAAGAGTGGAAAAAGGCAAGAGAGTGTGAGTGTATTAGAGGGTAAAAGCCAATTAATTTGAGTGAAACACGAGTGGAATTTAGCGAGTCATTTTCTTGAGTGAAAGCACGTAAGGGAGTGAGGTGAGGTCCTTTCCACATTATTTCTAACTTTCTTTTGCAGATGTTAGCTATGTCTCACACAACCTAGAATGAAACACAAATGAAGAGGATCAATCGACACTACTCAGAATTTACAAATTCAAGCATTGATGGGAGAGATGAGGAGGATGATGGGGATGCATTAGAGCTCATACATGATCATTTAGATCAAGTGGCGAACACACGTACAGGGCAGCCACAACCCGTTCCCCAAGCACGTAGAAGAGAAAGAGCTCCAGTTAGAGGAGAGATTGATGATTATTATAGGGATGAGTATGATGAACGAGAGGACTCAATGTGTAGCTATAGGAGAGATGGACAAGGTAGGAGAGCTAGGAATGGGAGATCCCATCTTTTCAAAGAAAATATGACCCAGAAGCATACCTTGAATGGGAGAAGAAAATGGAGTTCATATTTTATTGACTGGGTATTCTAAGTACGTGGTGTTGTTATACTAAAGCAATGATAACAGAGTTATCCTTTGGACCAGTAGTCCGTATGCTCGGGTTTCCAGCCGATATACCTAGAAAACGAGAATGACGTGGTTACGAGATACCAGACATTCTGTATAACCTAGACAACCCAAAAAGACACAGACTCTCCTTGGTCACTTAGTCTAAAGGTAGGGTTCCGTCTATTGTCTCAGAACCAAGAAAAAATAAGAGACTGACTAGCTTTCTAATGCACATGATCCTTTTTCAAGGCAAGTGCAGAGCATACTTGCAGAAGATAGACATTGAATAAGGGTAAGAGTTCTAAACCTAAAGAACCTTAGGATTAAAGAATAGAAACGAAGGTTTTAGCTATCGGAATATTGAAACTTGAAATGTTATCAAAAACCTCTTAATTTTTATTCAAATAACTTCTCCTTATATAAAGATAAGAAGGGGAAAAGACAAAAGCTGGATCGAGATCATTCCAGCTAGTATACAGGCACACTTATTTTACAAAAGTAGGTAGGGCTCACTAGTACAGTAGTGGCCGACAAAAGTAAAGTGCATGATTACATAAGGACAAACAACTTTAAAAAGCTAAAGCATAAAGTACTTTATTTTACATTATTACAAAGTGACAAATCTCATAAAGAGATATGGTTCCATCTTCATATGAGGATTCAGTCTCGTTAGGGTCACGATCAGGGTCCTTGTCTTTTTTGAGGATTCTTTTTGGATGAGAACATCCTAGAACACATGGCCAAGGGCAATCTCGAGCTTTTGGTTAGAGAGGAGTTTGCTGAGGGAAATATTTTGGTTGGGTTGAAAACGACGGATATTGAGAAGATGATCATCCGGGGAAATCATATGGTGATGGTGATGGTGAAGGTACTGGAGTGAAATCTTCATAAGGGTCTTGGGAATCTTGGAATAAAAAGTCAGTGTAATCTGGCTTTCTTCTTTTATGATGATTCCATTGTTGGGAGGTTGGGAATATAAAGATGGTGTAGGGATCATAAACATTTCATGTTTTGGTCCAAGAGATGTGTGGAGGATTTCTGGCTGGTCTGGAGGAATATGGTTGAGTTCCATAAGGAAGTTCTTCAAGGAAATCTTGATATGGAAATCTTGTTTGAGATAGGCACTGTGAGGGACTATCATCCATTCATAACTCTGATTCTGGGTATTAACTGTTGTCCTTCTTGGTCTAGAAGGTCGAGAAGGTGGTGTGTGTCAGCAATCTATTACAGCTTCCTGCGCCACCATGGTAATAGTGAAAACCATTCAAAAAGAGTCCAGGTAAGGGAGGTGGATAACTCTGGATTATTGAGTCTGTTGAGAAGGGGTAAAATAGGAAAAAACATTTTTGTGGCATACAAAATAGTAAGACACCATGTATACCAAAGTTCATCTTCGGTAATATCTTTGTGAGGTGGAAGTACTAATCCTATGAGGAAAAGATGATCAGGATGAAAACTGGGAAAAAACATAGGTTCTTTACTCATCTGATAGATGTTCATAAAAAACTTAAAGAGGAATTTGCTGGCGAAGTCTTGAATCGAGTGAGGTGATTGAAAATCATGTTGAGTGGGAAAGACTTCTAGGTGAGAGCTGTTTTAGGGAGTGAACTAGCCATGGCAATGATCGAGAAGGAAATCTGATTTTGGAGGTCTGGATAGTAAGTCTGGAATGAGGTTATGATCTCCTTTTATATGCTGGACATGGTAATCATATCTTGAAAACCATTCTTTAAGCCGAAGTAAGGTTTTTTCTAGGACAACTTTTTGCTTAAAGTTCAAGATATTGGGAAAAACTGAATTATCTAGTCTGATCAAGAATCTATGACCAATCAAATGGAATTCAAATGTTTTGATACCATTTTTCACAGCTAAGATTTCTTTGTAGACTGTGTGATAATGCTTTTGTGCATCAGGAAATTGTCCACTTGCATAGGCAATAAAGTGTTCTTTTCCATTGCCTTCTTCAAGGAGGATGGCCCCCCATGACTCATCACTGGTGTCGGTTTGCAGGATTCTTTTGCCATCTGTGATAAGTTTCAGAGGTGGAGGATTCTGGGCAATCTGCTTTAGTTGTTTTACAGCATCTGAGTGGATTTCTGACCAGGATGGTGGATTCTTTTTTAGAAGGGCAGACAACTTGCTTGTGTGGTGATCGACATGTGGCAGGAAATCACAGATGTAATTGATGATTCCAAGAAATTATTGGACTTGCTTTTGGGTAAAGTTACTTTCGGGAAAGTGAATTAACTCTTGTGCAATGTGGGGTCCAGGCTGATAATGGCCATCTTGGATTTTCATGCCAAGAAAGTCAATAGAGGTAGTCGCAATCGTACTTTTCTCGTCAAAGATCATGATCCCATGTTCTTGAATAATCTGAAAAAACTGTTGAAGTAGCTTGTGATGTTCATCATGAGTACCTGAAAAAAGAAGCAAATCGTCAATGTAAACAAGGTATGGTGGAGGATTGGTTGAAAGATAGTGGTCATGGCCTTTTGAAAAATGGAAGGGGTTGTTTTGAGGCCAAAAGGAAGGACTGTCCATTGGTAATGGGCATTTGGGATACAAAAAGCAGTTTTGTATCTTTCAGAGGGATGAATGCCAAGTTGCCAAAAACCAGACTTCAAGTCGAATTTTGAAAAGATTCGAGCATTTTTTAGGTGGACAAAAAGGGTGTGTCTGTTGGGTAGTAGAAATTTTTTATCTTTGAGAAAATTATTAAGTAGCTGATAGTCTATGACCAATCGTTTTTTGCCACAAAGAATTTCATACCTTTTTCAACATAAAAGGCTTGACAAGCCCATTGAGAATTTGTGGGCTCAATGAGGCCTTGTTTTAGCAATTGGGCATTCTTGTTGGGCCAAAATAAGGTCTTGTGGGGTCATTCCTGTATGGGTAGTTTTGGTTGGGTTGTTGTCTTCATTTAGTTTGAAAGGTAAGGATATGAAGAACTTTGGGTTTTTCCACAACGGGTTTGGATGGGTAAAAAGGCTATGGTTTTCAGGGCAAAATTTGAGAATTTGATCTGTAATGGCCTGGTATGAGGGTGGTGAATTGGCTAAAGAATAAATCTTTAGAGTGCTGGTGAAGGGTTTAATCATGGATTTGTAACGGAGACCAGAGGAAGTAATCTGGACATTTTTTGCTTGATGTAGGATATCAAAACCTAGAAGGAGATCTTTGTTTGGCAAAGGTGAACCAATTAGTTTTATCCAAACAACACAATTAGGAAATAATTGGATTCCTATTGGATGTTTAGTAACTAATTTAGTTGTAAAGATCTTTTCGTCTGCTGCTTTGAAGTGTTCCTCTTGAGTTTTCCAATACTCAGTAGGAAGAATGGCAGGATCAAGCATGCTTCGCTGAGCACCAATGTCGAGAAACCCAATGGTTGTGATAGGTTTATGATATTTGGAAGGGATAATTTGGATTTTGACAGAAGGTATGGGTATGGTACGATCATGAATGAGAATGGAGGAAGGTTGGACTGTGTAGATGGGTTCAAAATCAGAACTGTCAGAATCACTGGATTTTGCTGGTAAGGCAAAACACTGTATCATCATTTGGCTCTTCTTGTTTAGAAAACAAGTGTTCAACTTGGTCTGTGCTTGGGGAAAATTCTGTAGTGGATTATAGGTGTTGAATAAGTTTTATTGCCTTGTGAGGTTTGACAGGACAGTCTTTGGTAAAATGACCTTTCTTTTTGCAAATGAAACACCTGGTTTTCTTTCTGTCAGGAAACTGTTTGGAATGGGATTGCCTTTTTATGAAAAAGCAAAACTGTTTGGTACGCCATTTCCTGGATGGAAATGGGAATCTAGATTTCCTGAAGTGAGAGTTTTTCTTGGGTGAGCAGTCACACTTCTTTGGATCTTTGCATTTGATAGCCAAATAAGACTTTTTGCAAGCAGATCTGAAAGGTTCTTTGTCTTTGATGAGTTCCTGGAAGAACTTCTTTTGTTCACACAATTTGTCAAGACATCCTAGAGCAATTTGGAATAATTTTCCCAATGATAATGTATCAATGTTGAGCCTATGAGCAGCTAACTAACGCTGAATTTCTGGTTTCCTAACAGAAAGAAAAGTAGGTGTTTCATTTGTAAAAAGAAAGGTCATTTTGCCAAAGATTATCCGGTTTGCCTTATTCAACACCTGGAATCCACTACAGAATTTTCCCCAACCATAGACCAAGTTGAACACTTGTTTTCTAAACAAGAAGAGCCAAATGATGATACAGTTTTTCCATTGGTAATGGGCATTTGGGATACAAAAAGCAGTTTTGTATCTTTTAAAGGGATGAATGCCAAGTCCGGCATGAAGGGTGGTTAGGACTGTACCAATGATGGCATGCTGATATTGCTTAAACCTGGTGTCAAGTAAAGCAATTCTGGCTGTGGCAGGTAAGCCTTTTCTCCCATGAAGAGTCAGAATAAGACGAACACCTCCAAGGTGAAGATGTGTATAGCCTTCACGTTTCCATGTAGAGATCAATTCTGAGGGGATCTCAAGAGTAACATATTGTTGAGCTGTGGTAGCTTGCAAAGCACACTGATCGAGTCGGGATGACTGGATATCTTCCTTTGGATGGGGTCGTTTGGTGGAAATTAGGGTTTTGATAGGGACTGATCTTCTTCTAGGAGATCAAATAAGATTATTCAAATTACTAATGATACCACCTCAACATGTAGTGTGGCTCTGATACCAGTGGGTAGTTGTACGTGGCGTTGTTACACCAGAGTGATGAGATCCTTGGCAAGCCAAGATATTTAAATCTCCTTTGGACCAGTAGTCCGCACACTTTGGTTTCCAGCCGATATACACTTATCCAGTTAATACCAAATCCGAAATTCATTTTTGAAAACCATTTTTTCACGATACCACCCGAAAACCTTTAAAGAGGGTGAACGTTGTGAGAAAACACTTTCATTGTAGAGAAATCAGTTTTGGAGGATAAACAGGACCTTTCTGATGCACAGGATCCTCAGGCTTGAGGCAAGTGCAGAGCATACTCAATTTAGAAATTTTGAGGTGAGCGTATCATTTTTAATTCGAATAATTTCTTTGATTCATAGAAGAGAGAGAGAGGTTTAGGGAAACATGATGTATAAAACTTAGGCTTTTATTTTTCAGGTTGGCTCCTTTACAACTGAGTCCAAAGGTGCCTTATATAGACGATCATTGAGAACAGGACCTCTCGAATGATCATATCACATAGCACACCTTGTTTGACAGCAAAACATGCCGATAAGGACTTGGACCAAAGGTAAAGCATACTTACAAGGACTTTAACAAAAGGTAAAGCATACCTACAAGGACTTTAACAAAAGTAAAGCACACCGACAAGGACTTTAACAAAAGACAAACGGGAGTCACATGGGTTATTGCATCAAAAGTTGTGTGAGAGCAACAAAGTGACATTATGGAGTGGATGGATAGCGCGATGGTGACACGTCTCCTGTTTCTTTCTCATATTGTCGCTTGTGCCGACGCCTTTGTCTTTGGTCGAGATACGCCTCAGCTTGCTGGTACTTTTCTTCATCAGCTTCAGACATGTGCTGTGAGGTAGATGCAGCAGGAGAGTCTGGGTTGGTGACAGTATAATGGGGAGTGTCAGTAGGAAGGAGGGACTGAAAGTCTTCCCATGGGTCCTGAGCGTCTTGGAATGAGACAATGGTGTAATCAGGACGTTGTTCCATGACAAGGATTCCGTGAGGACTTGAACTTGAACCTGGAGTACAGCCTTGTGTTTTTGGAATTATTTCAAGGGTGTGTGAAGGTCTAATGGAGGTGTGGTGAATATCTGTGGCAGGTGGAGGAACATTGTTAAGTTCCATGAGATAGGCTTTGAGAACTGAGGTGACCGATGTATCATGGATGAAGGTATAAGGATGAGGGTAAGTTCTCCATTCATATGCCTTGTCCTGTGTCCAGTAGTCCTGTGTTTTTGGATGCTGGAAATAAGGCCTGTGGACGAATTCATGGCTATAACTGGAATGGTTTGAATTGAGGAAATGAGTGCGGGTTTATTTATAGCTGGACGGGTGAGGAAGTCTGGAATGAGGTTTTGGTTGCCTTTTATGTGTTGAACAGTGAAATCATACTTAGCAAACCAGGTTTTGAGGCTGAGTAATTACTTGTTAGGTAGCAATTTGTTCTTGAAGTCAAAGATGCGGGGAAAAGAAGAATTATCCATGTTTATAAGGAATTTGTGGCTGATGAGATGGAATTCAAATTTCTTAATTCCATATTTGACTGCCAAAATCTCTTTGTAGATCACATGGTAGCTCTTTTCAGAGTCTTTGAACTGTCCGCTTGCATGTGCATAGAAATGACGCACGCCATTGATGTCTTCAAGGAGAATGGCACTCCAATAATCATCGTTGGCATCAGTCTGGAGGATGCGTTGTCCACTTGTGGGAATTCGAAGTGGAGGAGGTGCTTGTGCTATCACCTTTAGCTCCTTGACAGCTTCTGTCTGAGCAGGGCCCCATGGAGGGCACTGTTTCTTGAGCATGCGGGACAGCTGGCTGGTGTAGATTGCAACTTTTGGGATAAAATCACGGACATAATTAACAATCCCGAGGAATTGTTGTATTTGCTTTCTATTGAGATGTGTGTCCGGAAACTTGAGTAATTCGATTATAATATGGGGACTAGGCTGATACTGGCCGTCTTTAATCACCATGCCAAGAAAGTCAATTGATTCCTTTCCTATGCTGCTTTTCTTTTCAGAAAGCATGATGCCATGTGCCTGCACAATGTGAAAGAAATCCAAAAGGAGCTTCTGGTGGCTCTCATGGTCAGAAGAAAATAACAAGATATCGTCAATGTAGACCAATGCATGATGGAGAATAGGACTAAAGATTTTTGTCATGGCTTTTTGAAATAAGGAGGGAGTGACTTTGAGACCGAAAAGCATA
>NW_006262339.1:15573806-15577999 GCF_000493195.1 Citrus x clementina | reverse complement strand
AATCTTTTTTCCCACGACTATTCAGATCGTTTTTCAACATAAAAGGCTTGACAAGCCAATCTGAATTAGTAGACTCAATAAGACCTTGTTGGAGTAACTGAGAGCATTCTTGCTTGGCAAGTAAGAGGTCTGAAGGAGACATACCCGGGTGTGATGCTTTTGTGGGGTTTATGTCTTCATTGAGTTTGAAGGGAAGCTGAATGAAGAATTGTTCATTTTTCCAAAGAGGTGAAGGATGGTGGAACTGTGAGTGGTTTTCCGGACAGAACTCTAGGAGCTTTTGTGAGATATGACTGTATGGGGATGGTGTCTCTGAAAGGGCATACAGACGAAGAGTGTATGTATAGGGCAAGAACATTTGTTTGTAGCGAACTCTAGAACTGGTAAGGAAAAGGTTTTTAACCAAATGAAGAATGTCAAAACCGATGAGTAAATCTTTATTTGGAAGTTTGGAGGCTACAATCTTTTTCCAAATTATACAATTCGGAAAGAATTGAATACCAATGGGTTTTTTGGTAATCAAAGTTGTTTCAAAGGTCTCACCATTAACTGCTCTGAAAAGTTTAGAATGAGGTTCCCAACTGTCTGATGGAAGAACAGAAGGATCAATCATACTGGTATCCGCACCAGTGTCAATAAACCCAATAACAGGAAAAGGTTTATGGAATTTGGAAGGAAGGATGGACATCTTGAGAGAAGGCCTTGGAATAGTGGAAACATGGTTAACAGTTTGAACTGTAGAGATGACGGAAATATCTTCAGAATCTTAAGATTCTGCAATTAGAAAGGCAGTCTGATCATCTTGGGTTGACTGTTCTGAAAAATTTGATTCGACATCTTCATTCTCAGATAGCAAAGAAGAATGTTGAAGATGTTGTATAAGACGAACAGCTTTGGCTAGTTTGTGGGGACAATTGCGGGCAAAGTGACCGCGTTTCTTGCAAATGAAACAACGATTGGATTTTTTCTTCCGGTACTGAGAAACATCTTTCTTTTTGAAATACTGAAAAGGTTTTTTGGAGGATGACTTTCTGTGGAAGTGTTTCTGGAAATGTCGTTTCTTTGTGGTTGGACAAACACATTTCTTTTCATCCTTACACTCGATTTTGAGATAAGGTTTTTTACAAGCTTCAGAGAAGGGTTTCTTGTCTTCCATGAGATCTTTGAAGAATTCTTTTTGTTCACAGATCTTATCAAGAGATAGCATGGCCATTTGAAAAATCTTTCCCAGAGAGATATCAGCTATGCTCAGATTTGTGGCTGTGAGTTTTCTTTGAAGATCGGGTTGTAACTCAGGGGGAAGAGAGGCAATGAAGACATGTTTAAGAGATGGCTCATTGAACCCATTTAGCTTGTAGAATAGAATATTCATTCTTTTGTAATGAGCATCTAGAAGATGTCTTTTAAGAGAACAACATTTCATCTGATGGTATTCTTTTCTGTCTGCTTCAGTGGAAGCAGTTTTTTCACCGATGAATTGCTCATGAATAATATTGAGGGCTGTACCAACCGGGGATTCCATGAATTGGAGTTGTCTGTATTCCCCTAAGCTTTCTAGCCAGTCTCGTAAAGAACCCGTGAAGCGGGCCATGAATTCACGAAGAACGGCTTGAGGTTGAGCATTAGGCTTGGTACCTTGGAGATCACTCCAAGCAGCAAATTCTTGAAGTCTTGCAGCCCATTTGTGACGGGGAATCTCATCAAATGTAAACCAAGATGCTGAAGATGGTTTGGTTGAGTGTTCATGAACTGGTGGCGGTACTGGGTCTGTTTGAGAAGCTTGGTTAGAAGGATTGTCATCAACAATAGGTGTTGAAGTAGAGGCACTTGGATCTGCAGTTTCAGTGGCCATTAATATGCCTGTAATGTCAGCATATTCAGACTCGGAGTCAGTGGAGGCATTTGATGAGTCATAAGAGGAGGACGAACATGAATTGTGTGTTTCAAGCTCAGAAGAGTTGGAGGAATCTGAAGATTGGGTCTGGACAGTATGATAATGATACTGATCCATTGGGCCTTTATCGTTGTTAAGAGGCTCGGGACGGTCTTGTGGTGATTCTTCTGGAGGGATTGTAGATGTAGAGGAAGAGGAAGTGGCCTTGGGACGTGGTTCAGAGATTTTGACTTTAGATCGTTCCTTTTTGGGTGAAGATGGTTGAGGAGTCGGTTGAAGGTAGGAGAAACCAAAGAACTGAGTATAAACAGGTTGTTGAGGCTGGGATGATGTGTAGAAAGGTGAATAAGTTTCAAAAAACAGAGGAGATACGGGTGTAGGTTGTGATTGAGTAAAAAGGGAAGGTCGAGTCTTTTCAGCATCAATCCAGGACAATTCAGCTTTAAGTTTTCTGATCTCGGCTTCTTTTTTATTAAACTCTGGACCCCAGATATGGTTGTTGATCATCCGTCTGAGATCGGCATCTAGTTCAGAGATCCGATCTTGGAGATGTATATACATCTGATCTAAACGACTGCTGATCGAATCAATTTTAGTTTCAGTCTGGGAGACTTGAGTGGCAACACGGTCAATTTTCTTACCGAGTTGTTGGAGAGTATGATTTTGAGCATTGGCATTTTTGGTTTGCCAATTCAAAACAGCTTCATACTGTTTTGGTTCTTCAGGTTGCCCAGAGGCTGTAATTGGAGATTGAACAAAAGGCTTTGAGGTGACACGGGTTTGTGTGTCTGTTTGTTTTTCAAGTGGAGGAAAGGATTCTTCATAGGAGTGACTTGAAAACATAAGGCAAGATCTGATTGGTTGGACAGGAGGTTTGGGATCTGGTGGAGGATGTGGAGGAAAAGATTTGCAAGATGATGGTGGATAAGAAGATTTTTTCTTTTTCTTTTTCTTTCTCCGCATAATTTCCAATTCTTCGTCAATATCCGTATCATCCAGGCAAGGACAATTCGGGTTGCATATATGGGCTTCAGGAACATCCCATAGAAAATGACCATTGATTTTATCAGGATATACTGGATACCCTTCGGAGGAAAACCCATGAATAGGAAGTTTCTTTTCTTGACCAGTTTGAACTGCTGTGATCATAGCAGTATAGGAAAGCTGTGGACTGTTTGAAACAGGCTCGGTGTCAGGAGTTTGAAAAGACAGTTTGACCTGACCATTTGGTCGTCTGTCAAACGTGGCTTCTGTGGTTTGTACTGGTTCTGAATTTTGGTGAAAATGCTCATAGTTGGTTAGCCATTCAAGAGGCATGAGCTTGAGCAAGTCTTGTTTCTGGATTTTTTTGGGGATTTGGATAATGGTTGGAATTGTGTCTGTGTCTGCCAAGATCATCAAGGCATCAGAAGTTGTGTATGGTGTAGGAAGATTGAGGGCATGATTCTGTAATCGATAGACTATTTGATGATGGAGGGTTGCAATCTTTGATGTGGGTGTTTGTTCTGCTCCTTGGAGCTGGATCTAGACTTTAAGGGTTATTGGAAGATTGGGATCCTCAAGAGAGGTTGAAATTGGGGTAAAAGGTTAATAAGACACTGCCAGCATGAAGGGTTGTCAGAACGGTGCCTACAACAGCGTGTTGATACTCCTTGAACCTGGTGTCTAGGAGAGCAATTCTAGCTGTAACAGGTAAGCCTTTTCGACCATGAAGAGTGAGAATTAATCGTACACCACCAAGATGGAGGTGTGTGTAGCCTTCTCGTTTCCAGTTGGCGACGAGATCTGAAGGTATTTCCATAGTGACATATTGTTCACTCTGTGAGGCTTGTAGAGCACACTGGTATCAGAGCCACACTACATGTTGAGGTGGTATCATTAGTAATTTGAATAATCTTATTTGATCTCCTAGAAGAAGATTCATCAACCATGGAAACAAACACATCTTCAACTTCTACATCCTCTTCATCTCATATTTCTCTTTCTTCTACTCTCTCTCTTCCCAAATCATGCTCTAAACACATAACCTCCAAAATTGAGAATCTTGTTGAATATTCTTATATTCCAGAATCTGCTCAAATCAATGAGTCCCAGTTTCCCATCATGAGTCCTTACAATCTTTACAAACAGAAAACTTCTTTCACTAGAAGTATTCGGACCCTCATCTCCACGAAAAGACCACTACCAAAAGAGTATATCTAGTCTAGACCAGTAGTCCGCACACTTTGGTGTCCAGCCGATATACACTTATCCAGTTAATACCAAATCCGAAATTCATTTTTGAAAACCATTTTTTCAT